>NW_023650135.1:0-32631 GCF_015228065.2 Penaeus monodon | reverse complement strand
AAAACAACCGAAACCCAAAAACCGAACCAAAAAAAAAAAAAAAAAAAAAAAAAAAAAAAAAAAAAAAAAAAAAAAAAATCCAAACCGAACCAAAACCCCAACCGAAAAACCAAACCGAACCAACCGAAACCAAAACCAACCAAAGAAAACCCGGGGGTAACCCCCGAACCCCAAACCCGAAAAGGGGGGGGGGGGGGGGGGGGGGGGGGGGGGGGGGGGGGGGGGGGGGGGGGGGGGGGGGGGGGGGGGGGGGGGGGGGGGGGGGGGGGGGGGGGGGGGGGGGGGGGGGGGGGGGGGGGGGGGGGGGGGGGGGGGGGGGGGGGGGGGAAAAAAAAAAAAAAAAAAAAAAAAAAAAAAAAAAAAAAAAAAAAAAAAAAAAAAAAAAAAAAAAAAAAAAAAAAAAAAAAAAAAAAAAAAAAAAAAAAAAAAAAAAAAAAAAAAAAAAAAAAAAAAAAAAAAAAAAAAAAAAAAAAAAAAAAAAAAAAAAAAAAAAAAAAAAAAAAAAAAAAAAAAAAAAAAAAAAAAAAAAAAAAAAAAAAAAACCGAACCGACCGAACCGAACGAACCGAACCCCAAAACCGAAAACCGAACCGAACCCGGAAACCAAAACAACCGAACCGAACCGAAACCGAACCGAACCGACAACCGAAACCGAACCAACCGAACCGAACCACCGAACCAAACCCGGGAACCAAAACCCGAACCGAACCGAACCGAACCAGAAACCGAACCGAACCGAACCAAACCCAACCGAACCGAACCGAACCGAACCAAACCCCCGAACCGAACCGAACCGACCGAACCAACCGAACCAAACCCCCAAAACCGAACCGAACGAACCGAACCAACCGAACCGAACCGACCAACCGAACGAAACCGAACCGAACCAAACCCCCAAAACCAACCAACCAACCGAACCGAACCGAACCAACCGCGAACCGAACCGAACCAAACCAAACCCAACCGAACCGAACCAACCGACCGAACCGACGAACCGAACCAACCAAAACCGAACGAACCGAACCGAACCGAAACCCGAAACCGGAAACCAACCCCCAAAACCCAACCCCGAACCGAACCGAACCGACCGAACCGAACCGAACCGAAAACCAACGAACCAACCAAACCCGGGAACCAAACCCAACCGAACCGAAACCGAACCGAAAAAAAAACCCCGAAAACCAACCAAACCCCGAACCAAAAGAACCGAACCGAACCGAACCAACCAACCCAACCAACCTAACAACCGAACCGAACCTAACCGAACCGAACCGAACCGAACCGAACCGAACCGAACCGAAACGAACCGAACCGAAACCGAACCGAACCGAAACCGAACCGAACCTAACCGAACCAAAACCGAAACCGAACCAACCAAACCGAACCACCGAACCGAACCACCGAACCGAACCGAACCAAACCGAACCAACCGAACCGAACCGAACGAACCGAACCAAACCTAACCACAACCGAACCAACCGAACCGAACCGAAAAACCAACCCCGAACCGAACCGAACCGAACCAAACCCCCAAACCCCAACCAACCAACCAATCCCCAACCAACCAACCCCCAAAACCCCAAACAAACCCGAAAAAAACCAACCGAACCGAACCCCCCCCAAAAAACCAAAAAACCAACCAACCAAACCGAACCAAAAAACCCCCAAAACCAACCAACCAACCAAAACCAACGCCCCCCAAAACCCAAAACCGAACCACGAACCGAACCAACCAACCGAACCAACCGAACCGAACCGAACCAACCCAAAAAACAACCGAACCGAAAAACCGAACCGAAAACCCCAACGAAGAACCAACCGACCGAACCAACGAACCAACCCAAACCAACCGAACCGAACCGAGGGGAAAAAAACCAAAACAAAAAAAAAAAAAAAACCCCCCCCAACCAACCCCCAAAACCAAACCCGAACCAAACCCCCCCCCTTTAAAACCAAAACCGAACCAAAACCCGAACCAACCGAACCGAACCGAACCAACCGAACCGACAACCGAACCAAAAACCGAACCAAACCCAAACCCAAACCAACCCCAACCCGAACCAACCGAACCAACCGCCCAAAAAACCGAACCGAACCAAAACCAACCCCAAAAACGAACCGAACCGAAAAAACCCCCCAAACCGAACCGAAAACCCCCCCAACCAACCGAACCAAACCGAACCAACCGAACCAACCCGAACCGAACCAACCAACCGAACCAAAACCAACGAACCTAACCAACCCCCAACCCCAAACCGGAAACCCCCCCCGAAAAACCAACCAACCCCAAGGGAAAACCGAACCAAAACCAAACCAACCGAACCAACCAACCAACCAACCAACCACCAACAACCCCCAAAACCCCCAAAAACCAAAACAAAAACCAAAACCCAACCAACCAACCAACCAACCAACCCAACCCGGGGGAAAAAAAAAACCCCAAAAAAACCAAACCAAACCGAACCGAACCAAACCCAACCAACCGAACCGAACCAACCCGAACCAACCCAACCAACCCAACCAACCAACCCCAAACCCAACCAACCAAAACCCGAACCAACCCAACCAAACCCAACCAAAAAACCCCGAAACCGAACCGAACCGAACCAACCGAAACCGAACCGCCGAAAAACCCAACCCCAAACCCGAACCAACCAAAAACCGAACCGAACCAAACCAACCGAACCAACCGAAACCAACCAACCAAACCAAACCCGAAAACCAACCAAAACCAAACCAAAACCGAACCAACCAACCATCCAACCAACCAAAAAACCAACCAACCAACCAACCGAAACCCCCGACCAACCAAACGAACAACCGAACCAAACCCAAAAACCGAACCGAACCGAACCGAACCGACAACGAACCAACGAACAAAAACCAACCGAACCGAACCCGAACCAACCAACCGAACCCAACCGAACCGAACCAACCAAACCGAACCAACAAAACCGAACCAAACCGAACCGAACCGAACCAACACGAACCGAACCAACCGAACCGAACCGAAAACCAACCGAACCGAACCAACCGAACCGAACCAACCAACCGAACCAACCAAACCACCAACGAACCGAAAACGAACCGAACCAAAAAACCGAACCGAACCAACCGAACCGAACCGAACCGAACCGAACCGAACCGAAAACCGAACCAACCCCCAACCAACAACAAAACCAACCAACAAACCCGAACAACCCGAACCAACCAAACCAAACCGAACCGAACGAACCGAACCGAACCGAACCGAACCAACCAAACCCAACCAAACCAACCCGCAACCAACCGAACCGAACCGAACCGAACCGAACCGAACCAACCGAAACCAACCAACCGAACCGAAACCAACCGAACCGAACCAAAAACCAACCAACCCAACCAACCCAACCCAAACCCCCAACCTAACCGAACCGAACCAACAACCGAACCGAACCAACCAAACGAACCAACCACCAACCACGAACCAACCCCCGAACCAACCAACGAACCAACCGAACCGAACCAACGAACCCCGAACCGAACCAAACCCAAAACCCAAACCCAACCAACGAACCACGAACAACCGAACCAAAAACCCGAACCAACCGAACCGAACCGAACCGAACCAACCGAACCGAACCGAACCAACCCGAACCGAACGAACCAAACAACCAACCAACCGAACACCGAACCGAACGAACCAACCGACCAACCAACCAACCGAACCAACCGAAACAACCGAACCAACCGAACCAACCAACCAACGAACCGAAACCGAACCGAACCAACCCCAACCAACCGAACCGAACAACCGAACCAACCGAACCAAACCCAACCAACCGAACCGAACCAACCGAACCAACCCAAAACAACCAACCAACCGAACCGAACCAACCGAACCAAACCAAACCAACCAACCAACCGAACCAACCGAACCGAACCGAACAACCGAACCGAACCCGAACCGAACCGAAACCGAACCAACCGAACCGAACAACCGAACCAACCAACCAACCAGAACCAACCGAACCAACCCCCAACCGAACCGAACCGAACCGAACCGAACCGAACCAACCGAACCAACCGAACCGAACCAAAACCGAAACCGAACAACGAACCAAACCCAACCGAACCGAACCGACCAACCAACCGAACCAAACCCAACCGAAACCCGAACCAACAACCAAACCAAAACCCCGAACCGAACCGAACCGAACCGAACCGAAACCAAAACCCAACCGAACCAACCGAACCAACCGACCGAACCGAAACCGAACCAACCGAACCGAACCAACCGAACCAACCGAACCAAACCCAAACCGAACCAACCAACAAACCCAACCGAACCGAACCAACCAACGAACCGAACCAACCGAACCGAACCAACCGAACCAACCAACCGAACCGAACCCAAACCGAACCAACCGAACCAAAACCGAACCGAAACCGAACAAAACGCCCAACCAACCAACCCGAACCGAACCAACCAACCGAACCAACCGAACCGAAACCGAACCGAACCGAACCGAACCGAACCGAACCGAACCGAACCCAACCAACCGAACCCAACCAACCGAACCAACCGAACCGAACCAACCGAACCGAACCGAACCACCGAACCAACCGAACCGAACCGAACCGAAAACCTAACCGAACCAACCCCCAACCGAACCGAACCGAACGAACCAACAACCGAACCGAACCAACCAACAACCAACCCCAAACCGAAACCCAACAAACCGAACCAACCGAACCGAACCAACCGACCGAACCGAACCGAACCGAACCGAACCGAACCGAACCAAACCCGAACCAACCGAACCGAACAACCGAACCGAACCGAACCAAAACCCCCCAAAACCGAACCGAACCGAAACCAACAACAACCAACAAACCCGAACCGAACCGAACCAACCGAACCGAACCGAACCAAACCCAAACCGAACCAACCGAACCGAACCAACCGAACCAAACCGAACCGAACCGAACCAACCGAACCGAACCAACCAACCAACCGAACCAACCCAACCGAACCGAACGACCGAACCAACCGAACCAAAACCGAACCGAACCTACCGAACCGAACCAACCGAACCGAACCGAACCAACCCAACCAAACCAACCAAACCCCAAACCGAACCAAACCGAACCGAACCGAACCAACCAAACCGAACCGAACGAACCAAACCAACCGAACCAAACGAACCAACCAAACCCGAACCGAACCAACCGAACCAACCGAACCGAACCGAACGAACCTAAACAACCAACCGAACCAACCAACCACCAACCGAACCAACCAACCAACCGAACCAAAACCGAACAAACCAACCAACCAACCAACCGACAACCGAACCAACCGAACCCCAACCGAACCAACCAACCGAACACAACCAACCGAAACCGAACCAACCAAACCAAAACCAAAACCAACCAACGAAACAACCCGAACAACCAACCAACAACCCCAACCGAACGAACCGAACCAACCGAACCAAACGAACCAACCGAACCAAAACCGAACAACGAACCGAACCAACCGAACCGAACGAACCGAACCGAACGGAACCGAAACCAACCGAACCGAACCAAAACCGAACCAAACCGAACCGAACCAACCAACCGAACCGAACCGAACCGAACCAACCCGAACAACCGACCAACCGAACCGAACCAACCAACCGAACCAACCGAACCGCGAACCGAACCGAACCGAAACCGAACCGAACCGAACCAACCGAACCCCGAACCAAAACCGAACCAACCGAACCGAACCAACCGCAACCGAACCGAACCGAACCAACCAAACCCAACCAACCGAACCGAACCGAACCGAACCAAACCCAAACCCACCGAACCGAACCGAACCGAACCGAACCGAACCACCAACCGAACCAAACCCAAAAACCCGAACGAACCGAAACCAACCAACCGAAAACCAAACCCGGAACCCCAAACCGACCGAACCAACCGAACCAACCGAACCGAACCGAACCGAACCGAACCACCGAACCGAACCGAACCAAACCGAACCGAACCGAACCGAAACCAAACAGAACCAACCAGAACCAAACCGAACCGAACCGAACCAAACCGAACCGAAAACGAACCAACCGAACCGACCAACCGAACCTAACCAACCGAACCAACCAACCAAAACCGAACCAAACCAACCAAACACCAACAACCAAACCAACAACCAACCGAACCGAACCAACCAACCAACCAAACCCAACCGAACCCGAACCAACCTAACAACCGAACCGACCACCAACAACCAACGAACCGAACCAAAAGAACCAACCAACCAACCAAACCGAACCACCAACCAACCTAACCGCCCAAAAACCCGAACAAACCGAACCGAACCGAACCGAACCAACCCAAACCAACCGAACCGAACCGAACCAACCGAACCAACCAACCAACCGAAACCAACCCCAACAACCAACCGAACCAAACCCAACCAACCAACCAAACCAACCGACCGAACCAACCAACGAACCAACCGAACCAACCGAACCAAAACCAACCGAAACCAACCAACCAACCAACAAACCAACCAACCAAAACACAACAACTAACCGAACCCCCAACAAACCCAACCAAACCGAACCAACGAACCGAACCAAACCGAACCGAACGAACCGAAACCGAACCAAAACCCAACAACCAACCAACCGAACCGAACCGAACCAAACCGAACCAACCAAACCGAACCAACCGAACCAAAACCAACCGAACGAACCGAACCGAACCAACCACCAAACCAAACCCACCAAACCGAACCAACAACCGAACCGAACCAACACAAACCCAAACCCAACCGAACCACCGAACCGAACCGAACAAACAACCAACGACCAACCGAACCAACCAACCGAACAACCAACCAACCGAACCAAAGAAACCACCAAACCCAACCGAACCAAAACCAAACCGAACCAAACCCCCAACCGAACCGAAACAACCAACCAACCCAACCAAACCCAACCAAAAACCAACCGAACCAACCAAACCGAACCAACCAACCAACCACCGAACCGAACCAACCGAACCAAACCGAACCAACACCAACCAACCAACCAACCAACTAACCAACCAACCAACCGAACCGAACTGAACCAACCAACCAACTAACCGAAACCAACCAACTAACCAACCGAACAAAACCGAACCAACCGAACCGAACCGAAACCGAACCAAACCCAACAAACCCAACCGAACCAACCCGAACCGAACCGAACCCAACCCGAACCAACCAAACCAACCCAACCAAACGAACCAACCGAACCCAAAAACCAAACGAACCGAACCAACCGAACCCCAACCAACCCCAACCAACCGAACCAAACCCGAACCGAACCAAACCGAACCAAACCGAACCAACCGAACCGAAAACCGAAACCGAACCGAACCAAACCCGAACCGAAACCGAACCGAACCGAACCGAAACCCCAAAACCAACCGGGAACCGAACCAAAACCGAACCGAAAACCAACCGAACCGAACCGAAACCGAACCGAACCAACCCGAACCGAACCAAACCCGCCCCTAACCGAACCAAACCCCGAACCGAACCGAACGGAACCGAACCGAACCGAACGAACCGAACCGAACCGAACCGAACCAAACCCGAACCGCCAACCGACCGAACGAACAAACCCAACCGAACCACAAAACCGAACCGAACCAAACCCGAACCAACCGAACCGAACCGACCGAACCAACCAAAGAACCGAACCGAACCAACCAAAACGAACCTAACCGAACCGAACCGAACAACCGAACCGAACCGACCGAAACCTAACCAACCGAACCGAACCGAACCGAACCGAACCCCAAAACACCGAAAAAACCAAACCGAACCGAACCGAACCAAACCCGAACCGAACCGAACATAACCGAACCGAACCAAAACCAAAACCGAACCAAACCCGAACCGAACCGAAAACAACCGAACCAACCGAACCGAACAACCGAACCAACCGAACCGAACCGAACCGAACTAACCAACCAAACCCCGAACCGAACCGAACTAACCGAACCGAACCGAAACCAACCCAACCTACCGAACCAAAACCGAACCAAACCGAACCGAACCGAACCGAAACCGAACCAAAACCAACCGAACAACCGAACCGACCGAACCGAACCAACCGAACCGAACCGAACCGAACCGAACGAACCGAACCGAACCGTAACGAACCGAAACCAACCAAACCCGAACCGAACCGAACCAAACCGAACCGACCGAACCGAACCGAACCAAACCAACCGAACCGAACCAACCGAACCGAACAACCAAACCCACGAACGAACCAAAACCAACCGAACCTAACCAACCGAACCGAACCGAACCGACCGAACCAACCGAACTGAACCGACCAACCGAACCGAACCAACCGAACCGAACAACCAACCAACCAAAAAACCGAACCAACCAAACCCGAACCAACCAACCAAAACCAACCGAACGAACCAACCGAACCAACAACCGAAAACCGAACCGAACCAACCGAACCAACCAACAAAACCGAACCGAACCGACCAAAACCGACCAACCGAACCCAACCGAACCGAACCGAAACCGAACCAACCAAACCAACCAAACCCGGGAACCAAACCGAACCGAACCGAACAACAACCGAACCGAACCGAACCAAACCCCAAACCGAACCGAACCAACCGAACCGAACCGACCGAACCGAACCAAACCCGAACCGAACCGAACCGAACCAACCAACCCGAACCGAACGAACCGAACCGAACGAACCGAACCCGAACGAACCGAACCGAACCGAACCAAAACCGAACCAACCGACCAACCGAACCGCCCAAACCCCAACAAACCGAACCGAACGAACCGAACCGAACCGAACCGAACCAACCAAAACGAAAACGAACCCGAACCGAACCAACCAACCAAACCGAACAACCCAAAACCACCGAACCGAAACCAACACCAAACCAACCGAACCAACCAAACCAACCGAACCGAACCAACCGAACCAACCCGAAAAAAACCAACCGAACCAAACAAACCCGAACCAACCCAACCAAACCAACAAACCAAACCCCAAACCCAAACCCGAACCCGAACCGAACCGAACCAAAACCGAACCAAAAACCAACCAAACCAACCAACCAACCAACCACCCAAAACCAACCAAAACCAACCAAACCGAACCGAACCGAAGCCCCCCCCAAAACCAACCAACCCCCCAAACCAACCAACCAAAACCGAACCGAAAAAACCCCCCAACCAACAACCGAACCAACCAACCCAACCAACCGAAAACCCCAAAACCAAACACAAAACCAACCGAACCGAACCGAACCGAACCGAACCCGAACCAAACCAAACCCGAACCGAACCAAACCCCGGAACCCAACCAACCAAACAAAAACCAACCAACCAACCAAACCAAAAACCGCCAAAAAACCAAACCCAACCAACCAAACCCGAACCAAAAAAAAAACCCCCAAAAACCCCGAACCGAACCAACGAACCAACCGAACCGAACCAAACCAACCAAACCCCAACCAACCAACCAAACCCAAACCCAACCAACCGAACCAACCAACAAAACCAACCAACCAACCGAACCCGAACCGAACCAAACCCGAACCAACCGAACCCAACCAACCAACGAACCGAACCGAACCAAACCAACCAACCCCGAACCAACCAACCGAACCAAAACCGAACCGAAAAAACCAACCAACCGAACCGAACCGAACCGAACCGAACCGAACCGAACCAAACCCAACCAAAACCGAACCCCCCAAAAAAACCGAACCGAACCGCAACCGAACCAACCAAACCCGAACCGAACCGAACCAACCAACGACCAACCCAAACCAAAAACCCAACCAAAAACCAACCAACAACCAACCAAAAAAAACCCAACCAACCGAAAAACAAACCAAACCCCCAACCCAACCAACCGAACCGAACCGAACCCCCAACCCCCCCAAACCAAAACCGAACCCCCCCCAACCAAACCAAACCAAACCGAACCAAACCCAACCGAACGAACCGAAACCGAACCGACCAACCAACCGAACCAAACCAAACCCGACCAACCGAACCGAACCGAACCAACCGAACCAAACCCAACCCAAACCCGAACCGAACCAACCAACCGAACCGAACCGAACCAAACGAACGAACCAAAACCAACCCAAACCGAACCAACCAAACCCGCCCCCAAAAAACCACCGAACGAACCAACCGAACCGAACCAACCCAAACCCAACCGAACCGACGAACCCCAACCCGAACCAAACCCGAACCAAAAAACCGAACCAAACCCCGAAAAAGAACCCCAACCGAACCGAAACAACCCAAACCGAACCGAACCAAACCGAAACCAACCCGAAACCGAACCGAACCCAACCAAAACCGAACCGAAAAACCCGAACAACCCGAACCGAACCAACCGAACCGAACCGAACCGAACCAAACCCAAACCAACGAACCGAACCGACCAACCGAACCGAACCGAACCAAACCGAAACCAAAACCGAACCAACCGAACCGAACCAACCAACCGAAACGAACCGAACCGAAACCGAACCAAACCAACCAAACCGAACCGAAACCAACCGAACCAAACCCCGAAACAAACCGCCCCAAACCCAAAACCAACCCCAAAACCAAAACCCGAACCCCAAAACCGAAGAACCAACCAACCCAAACCCGAACCAAAAACCAAAACCGAACCAACCGAACCGAACCCAACCGAACCGAACGAACCGAAACCGAACCGAACCCAACCGAACCGAACCAAACGAACCGAACGAACCGAACCGAACCAACCGAACCGAACCGAACCGAACCGAAAACCGAACCGAACCGAACCAACCAACCAAACCCCGAACCAACCGAACGAACCGAACCAACCGAACCCCAACCGAACCAACCAAACCGAAACGAACGAACCAACCGAACCGACCGAACCGAAAAAAAACCGAACCGAACCGAACCGAACCAAAACCGAACCGAACCGAACCGAACCGAACCAACCAACCAACAACCGACCCGAACAACAACCCAAAACCGAACCAACCGAACACCGAACCGAACGAACAAACCAACCGAAACCGAACCAACGAACCAACCAAACCGAACCAACCAACCCACCGAACCGAACAACCGAAACCAACCCCGAACCAACCAACCGAACCGAACCAACCGAACCAACCGAACCGAACCAACCCGAAAAAACCGAACCAACCGAACAACCAACCCAACCCGAACCGAACCGAACAACCGAACCAAACCCGAACCAAACCCAAAACCGAACCGAAACCGAACCGAACCTAACCGAACCGAACCGAACCGAACCGAACCAACAAACCGAACCGAACGAACCGAACCGAACAACCGAACCAACCCGAACCGACCGAACCGAACCGAACCGAACCAACCGAACCGAACCCGAACCGAACGAACCAACCGACCGAACCGAACCAAACCCAACCGAACCAACCGAACGAACCGAACCGAACCGAACCGAACAACCGAACCGAACCCCAACCGAACCGAACCGAACCGAACCGAACCGAACCAACCGAACCAACCAACCGAACCGAACCGAACCGAACCGAACAACGAACCGAACCAACCCAAACCCGGGAAACCGAAACACCAAAACCAAACCCAACCGAACCGAACCGAACCAAACCCGAACCAACAAAACCGAACCGAACGAACCGAACCAAACCCAACCGAACCGAACCCCGAACCGAACAAACCAAACCCAAAACCGAACCGAACCGAACCGAACAACCGAACCAACCGACCGACCGAACCGAACCGAACCGAACCCGAACCAACCCAAACCCAACCGACAGAAACCGAAAACCGAACCGAACCAAACCCGGGAAACCGAAACCGAACCAAACCGAACCGAACCAAACCCGAACCAAACCGAACCGAACCGAACCGAAAGAACCGAAAACAAAACCAACCCGAACCGAACCGAACCAACCGAACCAAACCAAACCGAACGAACCAAACGAACCAACCGAACCGAACCGAACAAACCCAAACCCCAACCAACCACCGAACCGAACCGAACCGAACCGAAAACCGAACCAACCAACAACCGAACCGAACCAACCCAACCAACCAACCGAACCGAACCAAAACCGAACCGAACCGAACCGAACAACCGAACCAACCGAACTAACCAAAACCGAACGAAAACCCAAAAACCCGAACCACGAACCCCAACCGAACCGAACCAACCAACAACCAACAACCAACAAGAACCAACCAACCAAAACCGAACCAACCGAACCGACCGAACCAAAACCGAACCGAACCAACCGAACCGACCCAAACCAACCGAACCTAACCGAACCGAACCGAACCGAACCGAACCTAACCACCGAACCGAACCGAACCGAAAACCGAACCGAACCAACCAAACCCAAAACCGAACCAACCCCGAACCGAACCGAACCGAACCAACCAACCGAACCGAACCGAACCGAACCAAACCCGAACCGAACCGAACAACCGAACCACCGAACCGACCAAACCAACCGAACCGAACCGAACCAACCAAACCGAACAGAACCGAAACCGAACCAAACCCAAACCAACCGAACCAACCGAACCAAACCAACCGAACCGAACCGAACCAAAACCGAACCGAACCGAACGAACCAAAACCTAAACCAAACCCGAACCACCGAACCCGAACCGAACCGAACCGAACCGAACCGAACCAAACCCGAACCAAACGAAACCAAACCGAACCAAACCTAACCATAACCGAACCGAACCGAACCGAACCGAACCGAACCAAAACCAAACCCGAACCGAACCGAACCACGAACCAAAACCGAACCGAAACCAACCGAACCGACAACCAAACCCAAAACCGAAAAACCGAACCGACCGAAACCGAACCAAACCGAACCGAACCGAACGAACCGAACCGAACCTAAACCGAACCAGAACCAAACTAAACCGAACCGAACCGAACCGAAACCGACCGAACCAACCGAACCGAACCAACCGAACCTAACCAAACCCGACCGAACCGAACCGAACCGAACAACGAACCAAAACACCGAACCAACCAAAACCGAACCAACCAACCGAACCGAACCGAACCGAACCAACCGACCGAAACCGAACCGAACCGAACCAAAACCGAACCGAACCAAACCCAACGAACCAACCCAACCGAACGAACCAAAAACCGAACCGAAAACCAAACCCGAACCAACCGAACCGAACCGAAACGAACCAAAACCAACCAAACCCAACCAACCGAACCGAACCCGAACCGAACCAAAAAACCCAAACCCGAACCGAACCGAACCGAACCGAACAACAAACCGAAACGAACCGAACCAAACCCGAACCGAACCAACCGAACAAAACCGAACCGAACCGGGAACCGAACCGAAAAACCGAGAACCAAAACCACCGAACCGAACCAACCCAAAACGACCGAACCGAACCAAAACCCAAACCGAACCAACCAAACCGAACCGAACCGAACCGAAACCGAACCGAACCGAACCAACCGAACCGAACCGAACCGGAACCAAAACAACCGAACAACCGAACCGAACAACCGAACCGAACCCGAAACCGACCGAACCAACAAAAACCAAAACCGAACCGAACCGAACGAACCGAACCGAACCGAACCAACGAACCGAACCGAACCAAACCGAACCGACCAACCGAACCGAAACCGAACCGAACCGAAACCGAAACACCAAAACCCCAACCGAACCGAACCAAAACAACCGAACCGAACCGAACCGAACCGAACCGAACCGAACCGAACCGAACCGAACCGAACCGAACCGAACCGAAACGAACCGAACCGAACCGAACAACCGAACCAACCGAACCGACGAACCGAACCGAACCGGAACACCGAACCGAACCGAACCGAACCGAACCTAACAAAACCGAAACCGAACCGAACCAAACCCGAACCGAACCGAACGAACCGAACCGAACCGAACCGAACCGAACCCAAAACGAACCAAAACCGGGAAACCGAACAACCGAACCGAACCGAACCGAAAACCGAACCGAACCGAACCGAACCGAACCAAACCGAACCAACCGAACCGAACCGAACCAACCGAACCGAACCGAACCGAACCGAACCGAACCGAACCGAACCAACCGAACCGAACCAACCAACCGAACCGAACCGAACCGAACAAAACCGAACCAACCGAACCGAACCGAACCGAACCGAACCGAAAACCAACCGAACCGAACCGAACCGAACCCAACCGAACCAAAACCGAACCCAACCGAACCGAACCCAACCGAACCGAACCGAACCGAACACCAAACCCGAACCAAACCGAACCGAACCGAACCGAACCGAACCGAACCGAACGAACCACCAAACCCGCGAACCGAACCGAACCGAACCAAAACCGAACCAACCGAACCCGAACCGAACCGAACCTGAACCGAACAACCGAACCGAAACCAAAACCGAACCGAACCGAACCGAAACAAACCGAACCGAACCGAACGAACCGACCGAACCGAACCGAACCCAACCGAAACCGAACCGAACCGACCGAACCGAACCAAACCCCGAACCGAACCGAAACAACCGAACCGAACCGAACCGAACCGAACCAAACCCAACCAACCGAACCAACCGGAACCCGAACCGAACCAAACCGACCAAACCCAACCAACCAAAACCGACCGAACCGAACCGAACCGAACCAACCGAACAAACCCCAACCAACCGAAACGAACCAACCGAACCGAACCGAACCGAACCAACAACCACAAACCGAACAACCGAAACCGACCGAACAACCGAACCCGAACCGAACCGAACCGAACCAACCGAACCAACCAACCGAACCGAACCGAACCGAACCAACGAACCGAACCAACCCCCAACCGAACCGAACCGAACCAACCAAACCAACGAACCAACCAACCGAACCGAACCAACCAACCAACCGAAACCAACCGAACCGAACCAAACCCAACCGAACCGAACCAACCAACCGAACCAACCAACCACGAACCAACCAACCGAACCGAACCGAACGACCGAACCGAACCAACCAACGAACCGAACCGAAACCGAACCGAACCAACCGAACCGACCAACCAAACCCGGGAACCCAACCAAAAACAAACCCAAACCGAACCAACCAACCGAACCAAACCCAAAACCAAACCCGAACCGAAAACCGAACCAACCAACCCAACCAACCGAACCAAACCCAACCAAACCAAACCAACCAACCAAAAAACCAACCCCCCCAAACCCAAACCGAACCAAACCGAACCGAACCCCCCCCAACCCCCAACCCCCCCAAAAAACCAAACCAACCGAACCAACCGAACGAACCAACCAACCCAACCCGAACCAAACCAACCGAACCAACCAAAACCAACCGAACCCCCAACCCGAACCAAACCGAACCGAACCAAAACCGAACCGAACGCGACCGAACCGAAACCAAACCCGAACCGAACCGAACGAACCGAACCGAACCAAACCCGAACCAACCGAACCGAACAACCGAACCCGAAACCGAACCGAACCGAACCGAACCAAAACCGAACCAAAACTCAACCGAAACCGAAACCGAACCGAACCAAAACCGAACCGAACCAACCGAACGAACCGAACCAACCAACCGAACAACCAAAACCAACCGAACCGAACCAACCCGAACCAAAACCGAACCGAAACGAACCGAACCGAACCGAACCGAACAACCGAACCGAACCAAAACCGAACCGAAACCGAACCGAACCAACCCGAACGAACCAACCAAACGAACCGAACCGAAAACCGAAACCGCAACCCAACCGAACCGAACCGAACCGAACCGAACCAAACCGAACCGAACCCAACCGAACCGAAACGAACCGAACCGAACGAACCGAACCGAACCGACCGAACCGAACCGAACCGAACAACCGAACCGAACAACCGAACCGAACCGAACCCGAACCAAAACCAACCAAACCCAAAACCGAACCGAACCGAAACCGAACCGAACCGAACCGAACCGAACCGAACCGAACCGAACAACGAACCGAACCGAAACCGACCAACCGAACCAAAACCGAACAACCACCGAACCCCCGGGAAACCGAACCAACCGAACGAACCGAACCGACCGAACGAACCGAACCGAACCGAACGAACCGAACAAAACCAAAACCGAACCGAACGAACCGAACCGAACCGAACCAAAACCGAACCGAACCGGAACCCGAACCGATACCGAACCGAACCGAACCGAACCGTAAACCGAACCGAACCTAACCGCAACCGATACCGCACCCGAACCGAACCGAACGAACCGAACCGGAAACCGAACCGAACCAGACCGAACCGAACCGACGAACCGAACCGAACCGAACCGAATCCGACAGAACGTAACCCGACGAACCGACCGAACCGAACCAACCGAACCGAACCGACCGACCCGAACCGAACCGAAACCGTAACCGAAACCGAAACCGAACCGAACCGGAATCCGAACCGAACCGAAACGAACCGAACCCTAACCGAATCCGAACCGAACCGAACCGAAACCGAACCGAACCGACCGAACCGAACCGAACCGAACCGAAAAACCTAACCGAACCGAACCGAACCGAACCGAAACAACCGAACCGAAACCGAACCGAACCAAACCGAACCGAAACCGAACCGAAACGAACCAACCGAAACCGACGAACCGCAACGTAACCGAACCGAACCATACCGAACTGAACCGAACCGCAACCTAACGACCGAACGAACCGAACCGAACCGAATCCCGAACCTAACCCACGAACCGAACCGAAACCGAACGAACCGAACCGAACCTAACGAACCAAACCGAACCGAACCCGAACCGAACCTACCGAAACCGAACCGAACGAACCAACCGAACACCGAACCGAAACCGAACTCGAACCCGAACTCGAACTCGAACCGAACCGAACCGAACGATAGAACCGAACCTGAACCGAACCTAACCGAACCGAACCGAAACCGAACCGAACCGAACAACCGAACCGTAATGCCGGTAACCGAACCGAACCGAACCGAACAGAACCGAACCGTAAACCGAACAGAACAGAACCGAACCGAACCGAACCGAACCGAACCGAATCGAACCGAACCGAACCGTAACCGAACCGAAACCCGAACCGAACCGAACCGAACAACCGAACGAACCGAACCGAACCGAACACCGAACCGAAACCGAACCGAACACTAACAGAACCGAACCGAACCGAACCGAACGCGAACCGAACCTGAAGCGAACCGAACCCCTGAACCGAACAGAACCGAACCGAACCGAACGAACCGAACTCGAACCGAACCGACCCGAACCGAACCGAACCGAACCGAACCGAACCAGAACCTACACCGAAACCGAACCGAACCGAACCTAACCGAACCGACCGAACCGAACCGGAACCGAACCGAACCGAACCGCAACCTAACGAACGAACCGAAACCGAACCGAACAACGAACGAACGACGAACCGAACGAACCTACCGAACCGAACCGAACCGAACCTAACCTAACCTAACCTAACCGGCGCAAAACGACGAACCGCGACAACCGCGGGGAACGAAACCCGAAGCGAACGGGAACGAACGAACGAAACGAAACGAAAGGGAACGATGGGAACCGCGAAACGAACGGAGGGGCCGACGACCGAACGAAACGAAACGACGGACGAAAAAATAAACCCGACCGGTGGACGGAAACAAACGAAACGAAAGGGAAGGGGAAACGGGGAAAAAAAACGAACAAACCCCCGAAAACCCGAAACTCGAACGCGCAAACCCCCGAAACGAACGTCGCGAACCCGACCGAACGACCCGACGAAACCCCAAAAAATGGGGGGAAACGGCGAAACAAACCGGGCCGGGGAAAACGGGGAAAACGGACGACAAACGACATGGCGACGAACCAAAGGGAAGAACGCCGAACGGGAACGCTTTCAAACAAAACGAAATCAAAACAAACGCGCAAAACGACCCGGCGCCCGGGGGACCCCCGGGAAAAAACCCCAAACGAGCGAACGACACCCGACCGAAACGAAATTCGCGAAACGAAGAACCAAAACCGAAAGCCGAACAAAACAAAGGCCCGAACGCGACGACGGGCGTTTCGGCCAAAACGAACGAACGAAACGAACGAACGGAACGGAAACGCGCAGAAAAAAAAGGGGAAACGCGAACGGAAACGCGAAACGCAGCCCCGAGTTCAAAACGAAAGCAGAGGGCAAAACCGAACAACGAAACGGACCGACGACCCGGGGCGAAAAGGGAACCGGAACGGGACAAAACGAACGGAACCGGGGGCCTTCGCGAAACGACGAACGCACGAAAGGGGGGGGACGAAACCCCCGGGCGAAACGAAAGAACCCCGCCGCGACGAACGACCGCGACCGGGGGACGAAAAATTTCAAAACCGGGGCGAAAAAAACGGCGCGACGGAAAAACGGGGAAACGCGAGGGCGACCGACGACAAAAACCGCAAAGGGAAAACCGGGGACGAACGCCAAAAAACCGAAATGCGCAAAACGAAAGGGGGACGACCGCGCCGAAACAAACGACGGGACGAGCGCCAAAACGCGAAACGAAACCAAAAGGGCGAGGGGAAAAACCGAGGGGCCCGCGGAACGACGCGACCCAAACCGAAACAAACGAAAAAACCAAAAACGCCAAAACGAAACAAAAACGGCCGAACGAACCGCGAAATAGAAGGGAAACCGAACGAACGAACGACGAGAACGAAACAAACGCCGACCGAACGAGGGCGAACCGCCGACAAAACGAACGAAAAAAGAGGGAAAAAAGACCCAACAAACAAACCGCGCCGCGGAACGAAAGGGGAAGGGAACAAACGCGACAAACGAACGAACCGACGCCCCGACGCGCGCCGCGAAAAACGCAAAAACCCGGGGACGAACGACAAGCGAAAAAGCGCGAACGAACCCGAACGACGAACGACGGCGAACCGACAAAGGGCCGAATTTTTTGGGGGGCCCGAACGAACGAAGGGGAAAGGGACGAACAAACGGGGAACGAACGGAACGACGCAAAGGGCCGAACCGAAGGACAAAACCGCAAAAGACCCGAAGACAAACGCAAAAAACCGGGCGGAAAAAAACGGGGACAAAACGAACGAAAAGGGGAAACAACCAAACAAACGCGAAAACCCGAACAAACCCGGAAACCGCAAACCCCCCAAAAACCGAAACCCGGAAAAAAAAACAAAAACCAAACCCCCCGGGCGAACCCCCCCCCGAACGCCCGAAAACCGGGAAACCAAACCGCGTCGAAGCCCGACGGGAAAATCCAAACCCCAAAACCAAAACCCGGCGAGGCAAAAGAAGAACGCGCGAACAAAAGGGAAACGCGAACCCCCAAAACCGCGGAACCCGAACGCGACGGGGGGAACCCGGGAAAACCCCCAAACGCGAACCAAACGCAAAAACCGAACGGCCCCGCAAAACCCGGGCCCCAAACCGCGCCAAACCCGACCCGCGCCCCGCAAACCCCGACAAAAGGGGAAAAACCGAAGGGACGAACGGGAACAAAAAAAAAAGGGAAACCCAAAACCGACCCGCGAACGCCCGCGCGCCCAAAACCGCCCGCCGAAAAAAACAAGGAAACCGAACCCGGAAACCAAACAAACAAAGCCAACCGCCCGAAAACCGGGAAAAAACCGGCCAAAACCACCCAAAACGCCCGAAGAAACACGCGAAAAAAGGGGACCCGCCCGACCGCCCGACGAACACGAACGACCCGAACCGCCGCAAAAGCGGCCCGAAGCGCCCGGGAAAAACCGAACCCCGAACGCCCGGAAGGGGCGCGCCCGGGCGAAAAACCGAAACAAACAAAATAACCGCCGCCGCGAAAACGCAACGGGGACGACCGGGGAACGAGAACGAACCGAACAAACGGAACGACCGAACGAAACGAACAAACGAACCCCTTTGAACGACCGAGCCCGAAACGACGACGGGGGAAGGGAACCGAACGCGCCCGCGGAACGACGAACAAACGAAAACAAACCCCCGGGCGACGACGACACCGACAAACCGAGAAACACGACGCGAAAACGCGCGAACGCGACAAAAAAAAACGCGAAAACGACGGCAAAAAGAGGGGAACAAACGCCCGCGAACGAAGGGGAAGAACGCCGACCAAAGGCGACAAACGGACCCGAACGACGCCCGGGGAACGAGGGGAACGAATGCAAAACGGGGGCCGCGAACGAAAACACGACGAACCCGGGGACGAACGAAACCGCCGCGACGACAAAACGCGAAACGACGAAACCGAAACAAAACGAAAGGGGGCCGACAAACTCCGGGGAAGGGGAAAACGAAACGACAAAAGGGCCCGCGGAAAAGGGGGAAAAAAACAAAAACCCCGCGACAAACGGACGGACGGGGGACGAAAAAAGGAACCCCCAAAAAAACGAACCGACGCGAAGGGGAGGGCCCGACGAGGGGGAAAAAACCGACGACGAAGGGAACGACCCAACGCCCGGAAACGAACGACAAAACCGAAGGGCCGGGAACGCCGAAAAACCCGGGGAGGGACGACCGCCGGGCGACCCGAACGAACGCGAACCAAAACGGAGGGGGAAACGAACGGAACGACCCGGGGGCCGAAACGACGCGACGACGAACGGCGCGAAACGAACCGACACGACGCGCCGAAAACCCAAAACGACAAAAGAAGGGACGCCCGCCCCCGCGGCCCAAACGCGACACAAAACCGAAAACCCAAAACCAAACCCCGGCGCCAAAACAAAAGGGGGAAAACGAAAACGAAACGAACCGCGCGCGCGCGACCCCCCGGGGAACGGGACGCACGCGCGGCGACCCCAAAGGGCAAACGGGGCCCAAACCGAACGACCGCGGGGAAGCCCGGGGAGGGAAAACGAAAAAACCAAAACCGAGAACGACCCGAACGACCAAACGCAAACGGCGACCGAAACGACGCGAAACGACGACCCCCAAAAGCCCCGGACAAACCGCGCAAACGAAACGGGGGGACGACGGGGGGGAAACGCCCGACGAGGGGCCCCCCAAGGGACGGGGGGGCAAAACAAACAAACGAACAAACGCCCAAACGGGGGCCGCGAACGGTACCGCCGACCGAAACGAACGCCCAAACGGCGAACGAACAAAACCCCGAACAAACGAGGGGCCCACGAGCCGACAAACCGACGACCCCCGATCAAACCCCCGACGAGAAACGGCGACGAACGAACGGCGAACGAACGAAACAAACCGCGAAACGACGGCGACCCCGAACGACCCGAAACGAAGAACGCGACGAACGAACGCAAACGAGATACCGCGCGAAACGAAAGGGCCCGCGCGGACCCCGGGGAAACGAAAACCGAAAACGAACCCGCCGGCGGCGAAAACGACCGAACGGCCCCAACCCAAACGAACGCAAAAGGGAAAAACGCAAAACCCGCGAAAACAAACGAGGGAACGAACGAAACGACGAAACGACGCGGGGGCCCCCGCGAACGAACCCCGAACGCCGGGGAAGGGGAACCGACAGGCGAGCGAACGCCCGGGGAAGCAAAAGGGGGCCCGAAGGGGCCCCGGGGAAATCCAAAAGGCCGACGGCACCAAACCGCGCCGAACGAAACCAAACGACGAACGAAACCAGGCGAACGCGACGCGGCGCGGAACCCCCGGGGAAGGGGCAAACCGAAACGAAGGCCAAACGGCGCACCCGGGGGCCGGCCCGGAACGAAAAACGAACCGGGGGAAATTCAAAACCGAACGAACCGCGACCAAAAACCGGCAAACCGCGCGGGGAGGGGGAACGACGGAACGAAAAACCCGGCCCCGGCCCGGGGCGAACGCGCCCGACGGAGGGCCCCGGACCACGACGCCCCGACGGCGAACGCAAACGCCCGAACAAATCGGGGAAACGACAAATCCGGGGCGAGGGGAAAGGGGCCCCGAACCCGACAAACGAAAACGCAAAACCGCCCAAAACCGCCCGAAGGGACGCGGGGAAGGGACGACAACCCCGACGCGAAGCCGCCCGCCAAAACGACGCAAACGAACGCCCAAAAAACCCCGGGGGGACGAACCGAGGGCCAAAAAACCCCGAACGCCCGGGGGGACGGAAACGACGCCAACGAACGACGCCGCGACGGCGCGCGACCGGGGGAAAAAGGGGAACGCCGAACCCGAACGCAAACGGGGGACGCGCGAACGCGAACGAACCCAAAACAAACGCGACAAAGGGCAAAACGGGGGCGAGGGCGAACGGCGGGGGAAACCCGGCGACGCCCCGCCAAACGTTTCGGAGGGCGAGGGCCCCCCGGGGACGCCCCGGAACGACCGACGGGGAAACGAACGACGACGACGAACCCCCTCCGCGACCGCCCGATTTTCCCCGAAGGGAACCAACCCCGAACCAACGAAGAAAAACCCGCGGAAACGGCCCCCGAACGCGCCGGGGGGCCGAACCGAACCGGGGGGAAACGAACGAAACCCAAACAAAAGGGGACCGAACGCCCAAACCAGAACGCGACCCCCGGGAACCAGGGACGCCCCCGAAACGAACCGAAGGGCGAACGAACGGGCGAACGCGCGACAACGACGCGAACCGACGAACGAAACCCCCGAACGAAAATGGGAAAAGCCGAAAAACCCCCGAAAACCGACCGACGCCTCCGAGGGAAGACAAAACCGAACCGCAAAACCCAAACGCGAACGACGCAACCCGAACGACGCGAACGGCGCCGACGACCGAGGGGGGAACGAACAGACGACGGAAAGGGAATTTCGCACGACGCGACGCGCCCGAGGGAACCGGACGCGAAGGGAAGGGGAAAGGGCGAAAACGAACCGAAACGAGGGGCCCGACGACGGCGCGCGAACGAGGGAAAGGGGAACGAACGGAGGGGAAAACGACCCCGCGCGAGGGAACGCCCGAACCCCAGAACAGGCGAACGAACCGAAAGGACCCGGCGAAACGGCCCCAAAAAACGGGGAAACGCCCGGACAAAACCGAACCCGAACGGAAGGGGCCCAAACCCGGAGGGCGAAACGCCGCAAACGACGGAACCCGCGCGAACGAACAGGGCCCCAAACAAACCCCCGACAAAAAAAACGCGACACGCGAACGAAAAAAACCCCGAAGACCCGACGAAACAAACCCCCAAACGGGGGGACCCGAACGACCGGGAAGGGAACGACAGGGGAACAAACCCCAAAACGCGAACGCCCCAAGGGAAACCGACGACGCGCCAAAACGCGCCGCCCGCGACGCAAAACCCGACGAAAACGCGACGAACCAAACGGGGACGGGAAAACGGCCCGGGGGGAAAAGGGGCGCCGAACCAAACCCGAACCCGCCGAAACGCGCGGACCGAACCCGAGGGACGAGGACGAAGGGACGAACCCCCCCAAACCCCCAAACCCCGAACGACAAACGGGAACCGAAACGCCAAAGGGAACGACCCCCGGGACAAACGAACCCGAAGACGAAAACGACCGAAACGGGAGGGGAACGCCAAAACGCCCGAACGCGGAAACGCGAAGGGGAAAACGAAAACCCGGGGAACGCGCCGACGACGCGCCGAAACCGCGACCCCGAACGAAAAGGGACGGGACGCCGCCGAACCCCGAACAAACGAACGCGAAAAACGACGCAACGAAGGGGAACGACGCGCCGACGAAACCCAAACCCCCACGCCCCGGGAAACGAACGAAACGAACCGACGAACCGGACGCGAACGAACGAACCGACCGACCCGCAAAGCCCCAACACCGAAAAAACCCCCAAAAAAAACAAAAAAAAAAAAAAAAATTTTTAAAAAAAAAAAAACCGACGCCGCCCGAAACGCGAAACGCGGAAACGACGGAAGCGGCGAAGGGGAAACCCGACGAACGACCCGCGAAGGGGCCCCGACGACGCCCCGACGGGGGACGACGCCCCAAACCCGAACGCAACCCGGGCCGCAAAGGGGAACCGAACGACGCCCCCGAACCGCGGGCGAAAACGCCCCGGCCGAAAAGCCGCCCGAACGCGACCGAGGGACGCAAACCGGGAAACGGGGACAAACCTGCGGACGAAACGACGCGACGAACGAACGCCGACGAAAAAACGAAGACAGGGGAAACCCGCCCCGACGGGGCCAAAGGGACGGCGACAAACGCCCGACACGCAAAACGAAACGGGCGACCGAACGACGAGAGGGGAAAAAAAAAAAACGTCCCCGAAACCCGGGGGGGCGCGAAAGAACGCCGGGGGGGCGAAGGGGGAACCAAACGCAAACGAAGGGCGAACGGGCCCGAAGGGGAACAAGGGCCGACCGCGGAGGGAAAAACGACGAAACGACCGCGCCCGGAACGACGGGGGGAAACGAACGTTTCCCCCGCCCCGAACGCGACGGGGACCGACAACGAACAAACCCCCAAACGAACGACGAACGAACGGGGCCAACCGCCGAACCGAACGACGGGGAACCGCGAAGGGGACGGCCCAAACCGGGGGGGAAACGGGGGCGCCGGAAGAAAAACGCCGAACGCCCGAACGCCCGGGGGACGGACGCGCCCGCAAACCGGAAAAAACCCCCGCGCGAACGAACGACGGCCCCAACCCGGACAAACCCCGGGACCAAACGCCAAAACGCCCCGGACGCCCCCGGGGGAAAGACGAAGAACGGGGCCCGGGGGGCGAACGCGACGACCGACGAAACGCAACCGAAGAAACGCCCGACCGCGAAAGGGGCCCGGGGAAACCAAACGCCCGACGAAAACCCCCGAAACCCGAAGGGGAAACCCGAACGAAAGGGGGAAGGGGAAACAAACCGACGCGCGAGAGGGCCGACGCGCCGCCCTTCGACGAACGAAACGGGGGGCCCCGGGAAATAAGGGGGAAACCCGGGAACCGACCGAACCCGAACGAGGGGGCGCGGAAAACGAACGACGAGAACAAAAACCCCCGCGACAAACCCGACGCGCCCCGACGAGGGGAAACGAACCCGGCGCGAAGGGGAACGACCGACGGCCGAGGGGCGACGACAAAACCCGAGGGGAAAAACGGGACAAGGAACGCCCGACGAACGTGGGCAACCCGAGGGGCGCGAACGACGACCCCCCGACGACGGAAACAAAACGCCGGAAGGGACGAACGCCCGAACGGAACGAAATCGAAAAACCACGAACGAACGCGAAGCGCGAACGCGACGAAACGAAACCCGGACAAACCCGGGGAACCCGACGACGCGCGGCCGAAACGCAAACCCCGCCAACGCAAACCCCCGGGACCGGGGGCCCGGGGAACGCGCGAGGGGGAACGAACCGACGCGCCGGGCCGCCCCACGGGGGGGGGGGCGACGAAACCCCCCGACGGGGGACGCAAACCCCGGCAAAAACCCCGAACCCGCGGCCGCGCACCGAAACAAAAAGCGACGGGGGGGGAAAAACGAACCCAAACCGCGGGGGAACGACCGAAAAACCCGAACCCGCGGGGGGAACGGACCCGAAGGGGAGCCCCGCCGGGGGGAAAAACGAAGGGGAAGCCCGCCGACGAAACCGAGGGAACCAACCGGGGAAACCCCAAAAAAATACGAAGGGGAAAAAACCGAGGGCCGAAAAAGGGAAAAGGGCGCGCAAACGACGAAAGGGCCCGAAACGCGCGCGCGAACAAAACCGACCCCGGACGGAAACCAAGGGACGAACGCGAAGCGAAAAGGAAACGCGAACCGCCACAAACGAAGAAACGCGCCGGGCGACGTGGGGGGAACGAACGAAAAGGGGGCCCCGAGGGGCGACAGAAAAGGGAAAAACCACCCGACGAAAGGACGAAGGGGGGGGGGAAACGAACGCCCAAAGGGAAGGGAAAACCCCGCCCCGGGCAAACCCGACACAAAGGGGGGGCCGAACGACGGAAGGGAGGGAACCCGACCGACGAACGAACCCCGAACGACGACGCAAAGGGACAAACGGGGGGCGAAACGAAGGGGAAACAAACCAAACCAAAAAACCCGACGCCCCCGAAGGGCGAACAAACGAACGGCCGCCCGACGACAGGAACCCGACGACGCGTGGGGACGACGGACGAACCCGCGAACGCCCCGACGCCCCGACGAGACGACCCCGAAACGAACAAACCGGAAATCCGCAAACGGGACGAACGCGCGCCCCGGAACCCCGCAAACAAAACGACCGCCCCCGGGGGGAAAGGGGGCCGAGCCGCGACCAAAACGAAACGAACGAACAAAGACGACGCCCGACCCCAACGACGAACGCCGAACGGGGTGGGGACGACGAAGAAACGACCGCGAAGGGAAACGCGAACCCGCCGGCCCAAAAACCCGAGGGGAGCGACAAACGGAGGGAAACGAACGACGGGGGAACGCGCGAACGACGCCGACGACCGACAAACAAACGGGGGACGGAGAACGCGCGACGCGAAACAAACCGCGAAAGGGGGGGGGCGAACAAACCCGCGACGCCCCCGGGGGGAAACGCGCAAAAGGGGGGAAACGGGGAACCCGCCCGGGGGGAAACCGACGCCGCGGGGGAAAATTTCCCCGAACCGGGGGGGACCCCCGGGGAACGAAAAACCGGAAGGGGACGGAAACGGGGAACCAAACCCCGGAACAGGGCGCCCCAAAAGACGGGAAAAAAGAACGTCCCAGGGGAAACGCGCGCAAACGAAAAGAACGAACGCCGCGAAACGAAACGACACCAAAAAACGCCCGAACGAACGAACCCCGACGAACCCGGAAACGAACGACGGCCGTCAGGACGAACGAAACCAAACCCGGGCGGCCGAAACGAAGGGACCGAACGCGAGCGAAACCCGACGAAAGGGGACCGCCGAGAACGGCGCGAACGAACGGCGAACGCCCCGGGAAGCGCGAACCAAAAAAGGGGACGACGGGGCGCGGAACGAACGAACGGCGAAAACGAACCGCGACCCGAACGAAACCGACGAGCAAAACGAACGCCGACCGAGGGAAAGGGCCCCAACGAACGAACAAACCGAGGGACGCAGGGGAAACCCGAAAACGAACGAAAAAACCGAAACGACCGGGGAACCCCCCGGAACCGAACCCGCGCCCCGAACGAAACCGCGAACCCCGGGGAGGGGCCAAATCCGAAACGAAATCGCGCCCGGGGGGCCGGGGAAACCGAACGAACGCGACGAAACGCGAACCGGACCCCGCGACGACGAAAACGACCGAACGAAACCCCGACAAACGAACACGAAACCCCGACGGCGAAGGGGAACGGGGAAGAACGAACGCGGCCGAACGGGAAAAACGACCCGGGGAAGGGGCGAAGGGGAACGACGAACGCGAACCGAACCCCCGAAACAAAAACCCCCCCAAGGGCCCGAAAACCCACGATCCCGGAAATTTCGAAACGCAAACCACGCGCCGAAAGGGGACAAACGAACCGCCCCGGGGGGCCAAAAACCCGCAAACGCGAACAAAAGGGGAAAACGAGACGACCGAACGCGAGGGGAACGCGCCGAACGAAACGAGCGCGAACCGAAACGAACGAACGAACGACGACGAGAAGAAACGGGGGAACGCGGACCGACGAACGACAAAGGGACGACGAAACCGACGGGACCGAACGACGAACGGAACGCCGAGGGGCGACGACGAACGACGCGACCCGACGACAAAACGAAACCGAACGACGCGGCAAAGAGGAATCCACGAACGGGCAACCGAACGAACGACGAACGACGACAAACGAACGAAAAAAAGAGACGACGAATACGAAACGCGCCCGCGCCGGAACGACGAACGAGAAGGAAGACCGACGAGGACGAACGGACGCGACGACGAACGAACGACCGAAACGGAACGACGACGAACGGACAAACGAACGCCGGGAGACGACGGAACGACGAAAACGACGACGAAACGCCCCGGGAACGACAAACAAAAGGGAGAAACGGCGCGAACCGAAGACGGACGAACGGAACCGACCGGACGAACGAACGGACGCGAAGACGGAACCGAACGGAAAACCGCGACGCCCGCGAACGAACGAAACGAACGAACGACAACCGGAACGGCAACGGCCGACCGAACAAAACCCGGGACCGCGAAAGGAAAACCCGACGGGAAACGGGATCGAGAACACGAAGAGAACCGCGAACGACGAACGACGACGAACCCCGGAACAACGAACGACGGACGAACACGACCGACGAAACGCGCGCGAACGAAAACGAAAAAACAAAAGGGAAGAACCAAAACGAAACGCAAACGACGACGCGACGCGAAGGAAACGCGGACCGCCGAAATCAAACGGACCGAGGGCCGACGCGACAAACCGGAACGGGGGAAACGACGACGACGAACGAAACCGACCCGGCGACCGAAGCGACGAACGCGAACCGAACGAACGAAACGCGACGGACGAACGAACGAACGAACCGAACAAACCGAACGCGACGAAAGACGAACCGACGACGAACGAACCGCGACGACGAACCAGAACCGAACACCGAAAGAAAGACGACGACGGAACGGAACGCCGCGACGGCGACCGAAAAACGCGAACGACAACCGAAAACGAACCGAACGAAACGAACGACGAACCGAACGAACGCGAACCCCCCAAAACCGAAGACCGACCGACGAAAAACCGAACGAGCGACCGCGAACACGAACGAACGAACCGAACGGAAACACCGAGACGAACGCGAACCGACGACGAAACGAACGAAATCGACGGAACGACGAACCGACCGAACGCGAACGAACTACGCCACGAACGAACGACGAACGACGAAGAGACGAAAACGCCGACGAAACGAACCGCGAACGAACGAAACCGGAAAACGGAGACGAACGAACGACGCGACGCGCGAAACGACACAACGCACGACCGAACGACGAACCCGAACGAACGAAGACGCGACCAGAACCGAACCGAACGGACGACGAAACGAAGCGGAACGAACGAACGCGAAACGAACGAAAAAAAAGAAAAAACGAAACCGGAACGACCGAAACAACGAACGAAACCGAATCACAACGAAGACGACGACGACGAACGCGCGAAAAAACCCGGAACGACCGAACGACGAAAACGAACAAGCGAACGAAACGACGAACGACCGAACGAACGAACGAACGAACGACGACGCCGAACCGAACCGACGAACGAACAAACGACGACGACCGACGACAACCGACGAAACACGAAACCGACCGTCGAAACGACGAAACGACGAAACGAGAACCGAACGACCGAACGGAAACGATCGAACGAACCGAACGCGACCGCGACGAAACGAACGAAAACGAACGACGAACGAGAACGAACCGAACCGAACCGAACGACGGAACGACGGACGAACCGACGACGAACCGCGAACCGAACCACCGAACGAAGGAACGACGACGAAACGAACGAACCGACGACGAAAACGACGAAAACGCGACGCGACGCCGAACGCCGAACGCGCCGAACCCAACCGAACGAACCGAACACGACGAACAACGACCGGAGACGAAGAGCGAAACCACCGAAAGGGGCCGAACCGAACGAACGCGACGAACGACGACGACCGACGAATCGAAGACCGAACGAACGACCGAACGAACAACGAGAACACGTACGACGAACGAACGACGCGACGAACGACGACCGACGAACGAACGACGAACGACAACGCGACGACGACGAACGAGCGAGCGAACGCGACAACCGAACACGAAGCCGGCGAGAACCGAAACACAAACGAAACCGACGACGGACACAAACCCACGACGACGAACGACGCGAACGACAAACAAAAACAAACCGACGGAGCGGGCGGACGAAGCGAACGAAGACGACGACGGACGAACAAAACGAACGACGAACCGAGGGCCGACCGGACGACCGAACAAACCCGAGACGACGACCGAACGAACAACCGCGAACGCGCAAACAAACGACGAACCGAACCGAAACCAAAACCAACAAAACCGAACCGCGCGAACGAGAAACGCCGCGAACGAACCCGGAACGAACCGCCGCCCGAGAGAAAGGGAAACCCGAACGGACCAAACCCCGGAACCGAACCCCGCCGAAGACCGCAACAAACCCCAAAACGAAAACCAAAAAGGAAAGAAAACCGACGAACCCAAAACGGAAAAAACAAAAACCGCGACCGGAAAAACCGAACGACCGCGAACGAACGAACGACGAAACGAACGAACCCCGACGGACCCGAACAACGCGGACGACCCAAAAACCCAACGAAAAACGCGAAAACGACCGAAAACCGAACCGAACGAACAAAAAAGGGACAACGAACCAACCGAAAACGACCGACGAACGAACCAAAAACGCACCGACGAAAACCGAACGAAAAAACCCGAACAACCAAAACCAGGGACCGCCCCCAAAGGGAAACCGAAACGAACAAAACCCGAACCGCAGAACCAAACGACCCCGAACCGAACGACGAAAACGACGCCGCAACAACGGAACGACGAACGCAACGACAAACCCCGAACCCCCGAAAAGAAAAAGAACCGAACCAAACCCGGACCGGAACCGGACCGAACGAACGAACGAACCAAGCGGAACCGAACCGGACGACCAACCAACCGCAACGAAAACCGACAAACGAAACGACGAAACCGAACAACGAACGCCGAACCGAAAAACCAAACGAACCAAACCGACCCGCGGGAAGACCGACCGAACAACCGAACGAACGAACCGACGAACGAAAATCGACAAACCGAACGCCAAACGAACCGAACAAAAGAAAACCCGAAACCGAACGAACGAACGACCAAAGAAAAGAACCCCGAAAAAAAAAAACCCAACCGAACGACCGAACCGAACGAACGAAAGGCCAACCGAGCCGAACCCAAAAAAACGCAAAACGAACGAACGCCGAACCACCGAAAGGGGCCCGAAACCGAAACAAAGACCGAACGAACGCCGACACCCAAAACGCGAACAACGAACAACGAACAACCCCGGAAAACGAACGAACCGAAAAACGACGAAAAAACCCGAAAACCGAAGGGAAGGGGAACGAAAACGAAAAACGAAACCGAACCGAGCGGAAACGAACGCGACGAACGCCGAAACGAAACGACCGGGGCCGGCCAAACCCGCCGACGAACGGACGACGAAACGAAACGAACCGCGACCGAGGGGAAACGAAAACGACCGACGCGAACCGGAACGACGACGAAGAACGCCCCGGAACGCGCCGCGAAGCGAACGACGGGACGAACGGAACGACCCCGAACAACGACGAATGAACGAACCGCAAAACGAACGCGAACGAACGAACAAACGACGCGAACCGCAACGCCAAAACGAAGGGAAACCGCGACGACGAACGAACGACGAACGAACCGACGACGGGCGACGGGCGACGAACGAACGACGAACGCCCCGGGCCGAACGACGACCGACCCGACCGAACAAAAGGAAACGCCGGCGCGAAACGCCCGAACGAACGTCAAAACGAACGCCCCGACGAACGAACACGACCGGACGCGCGGAAACGAAAAACGACGACGAAAGAACCGAAAGGGACGATGGGAAACAGAAGAACGCGACCGCGCGACGGGACGACCCGGGAAACGAACGCGAACGAACGACGACGATCGGAACGGAACCCCGAACGACGGAACGCGACGAGAACGAAACCGCACGAGAACGACGCCGCCGAAGAACAAAACGGCGAACGAACGACAAACCCGACAAACCCGACGGAACGACGAAAGCCCGAACGCCCGAACGAATGGGAAACCGAACGGACGAACCGGCCGACGCGCGAGTCGCGCGACGCGACGACGACGCGAACGACGAAAGGGGAAACGAACCGCGACGGACCAAACGAAAGAACGACCGCCGGGGCGAACCCGCGGACGACGAATCGACCGACGACAAAACGAACGAACGACGACCGACGCGAAAACAACGAACGACGACCGGAACGAACGAACGTGGGCGAACGATCGGAACGACGAACGAACCAAAACCCGACGCGAACGAACCGACGATATCCGAACAAAACGAACCCGAACGAACCGACCGACCCAAACGAACGAACGAACACGCGACGGAACGCGAAAAACGAACCGGCGGACGAACCGCGGACAAACGCCGGACGACGACGACGCGACGAACGACCAAAACCGACAGACGACGAACCCGGAACGACGAACGCGACGAACGAACGGCAAACCGACAAAAATCAAACGAACGAACGAAACGACGACGAACGGACGAGAAGCGGACAACGCGAACGACGACCGCAAACGAACGCGAACAAACGAACGGAACACGACGCGCGAAACCACGAAACGCGAAACGCGACCCGCAAACCCGGGCCGGGCCGACCGGGAAGGGCCGAAGCGAACGCCGACCCCGCGCAAAACGAACGAACGAAACCCCCTCGAACACCGAACGCCCCGCCCCGCGCGCGACGACGCCGACGCGAACCCGATCGAACCGACAAACCGGAGCCCCGCCCGACCGAAACCACGGGCAAAACGCGACGACGAGGGGGCCAAAAACGCGGAACGAAAAAGCGAACCCGAAAGAAAACCCGACCGACGCGCGGACCCGAAGACGAAGACCGGGAAACGCGAACGAAC
>NW_023650134.1:0-5000 GCF_015228065.2 Penaeus monodon | reverse complement strand
TCTTAAAAGAAAATTCACATAGGCGTGAATCTGGATAACTTCAGCAATAACAAGACAGTTAATTAGAATGGAAATTATATTTCCAAGTTGCATGAAACTAAATCATTACAATAATTAACACGATAATTCAATTGCTAGCCAACGAAATCAACATGAAGACCGTTTGTGCACACAATAGTCACCTCCTGAATCATTCATTAATCAATACAGACCCAGCTGCTCGCCGATAACACCCACTTCTCTCGGCAAGAGAACGATTATTATTTAAAAACAAATAACATAAAACTTCTTCCTCTAGACCTTGGTAAATAAAGTGATCATTCAATGGTTAAACAGCTCACTTGTATTCCAACAACGGCAATGATTCCTGAACCAAAGGCAGACTTCACTTCCACGTCAGCTATACATTCATGTGAATGAATTTATAAGAGAGTGATGGAGAGTGAGGGAGGCTGGGAAGGAGAGAGTGAGTGGGAAAGAGGGAGAGAGGACAAGAGGGAGGGAAAAAAAGCGTGAGAGAGAGAGAGAGAGAGAGAGAGAGAGAGGAGTGAGAGAGAAGAGGGGAGGAGAGAGAGGAGGAGAGGGAGAGAGAGAGAGAAGAGGGAAGGAAAGGGGAAAAGGGAAAGAGAGAAAAGAGAGAGAGAAAACAGAAGAGAAGAGGCGAGAGAAAACAGAGAGAAAAGAGAGAGAGGGAGGGAATTAAAAGTGAGAAAAGAGAGAGAGAGGTGTGGGAAAGCAGAGAGAAATAAAAAGGATGAGTAAAAAAGAAACAAAAGAAACTGGAAAACAAAAAAAAGAGAAAAAGATACGTGGGTAAATGTAATGCAAAAATCCCTTATTCTTTTACAATTCCGAACACTACGAAGAAAGAGCATGAATGCAACTGAAATTGCATATATAAACCTGCCTTCCACCGGCATGGAACCAAACACAGAAAAGACAAAAATCTAACTCACCCCACTTATTCTGTTTTCAAAAAATCGTTACATTCTTACTAATTCAGTAAATTTTCTATTGCAAATTTGTGTGGCAATTTAGTGTTTGGGGTTGCTAACTTGTTGTTTTGCATTGTTTTTTAAAAAACGTCACACACAAACCACCCAACCCCACACCCCACACACACACACACACACCCACACACACAACACACACAAAACACACACACACACACACACACACATACCCACTACCACACCCACACTACCACACACTACCACCAACACACACAAACACACCACACACACACACAATCACAAACACCCCAAAACCACACACAACCGCCCCAAAACACAAAACACCACACACACAACACACACACAAACACAACCACAACACACACACCCAAAAACAAACCCAAAATATATATATAATTTTTTATAATATAATTAAAAATAATTATATTATTATATATATATAAAAACATAATATATATCTATTATATATTTTAATTAAATTTTATATAATTATTATTATATATTATATTATTATTATATATAATTTTAAAATAATGTAAATAATATATATATATTTTTATATTAAATATTATATATATATTAAATTATATATATTATTATTTATATATTATATTTTTATAATATATAATATATTATTATTATATTTATTTTTATTTTAATTTTTCTTTATTTTTTTATTTATTTAAAATTTTTTTTTTATTTTTGTGTGTTGTGTGTGTGTGTGTGTGTGTGTGTGTGTTGTGTGTATTGTTTTTTTAATTTTTTTTTAATTTTTTTTTTTTTTTATTTTTTTTATATTTTTATTCTTTTGGTTTTTTTTTTTTTTTTTTTGTTATTTTTTTGTTGTGTGTGTGTGTAAATATTTTTTTTTTTTTTTTTTTTTTTTTTATTTTTTTTTTTTTTTTTTATGGTGGTGTGTGTGTGTGTTGTGGTTTGTGTGTGTGTGCGTGTGTGTGTGTGTCAAAAATTTTATTTTATTTATATTTTATTCTTTTTTATTTGTATTTTTTTTATATTTTTTTTTATTTTTTTTTTTTTTTTTTTTTTTTGTTTTTTGTTTTTTCTTTTTTTTTTTTTTTTTATGTTTTTTTTTTTTTTTTTTTTTGTTTTTTTTTTTTTAAAAAATTTATTTTTTTTTTTTTTTTTTTTTTAATTTTTTTGAATTTTTTTTTTTTTTTTTTTTTTTTTTTTTTTTTTTTTTTTTTTTATTTTTATATTTTTTATTTTTTTATTTGTGTTGTGTGTGTGTGTGTGTGTGTGTTGTGTGTGTGTGTGTGTGGTGGTGGTGTTGTCTCTTATTGTTTTTTTTTTTTTTTTATTTTTTTAATTTTTATTATTTTTTTATTTTTTTTTTTATTTTTGTTTTTAATTTTTTTTTTTTTTTTTTTATATTATTATTTTTTTTTTTTTGTGGTGTGGTGTGTTTTTGTGTGTGTGTGTGTGTGTGTGTGGTGGGGGTGTTGTGTGTGTTTTTTTGTTAAAAAATTTTTTTTTCTTTTTTATTTTTTTTTTTTTTTTCTTTTTTATTCCCTTTTTTTTTTTTTTTTTTTTTTTTTTTTTTTTTTATTCGTTTTTTATTATATTTACATATATAATAAATTTTTATATATTTTATATTAAAATATTATATTATATATTTTATTTATATTTAAAATTTATTATTTGTATTAATTTACTTTTTATTTTTTTTTTTTTTTTTTTTTTTTTTATTATTAAAAATTGCTTTTCTATTTCTTTGCTTGCCCTTTTTGCTTCCTTTTTTCCGCAGGCATATTGGTCAAAGGCCTCGTCCGGTGGTTAGGCTCGGCTCAAAACTGTCCACCCGGGAAACTGGTTCGGGGTTCGAGTCACCGCCCGCTTTGTTCCCCTTTGGCAAGGAACTTTTTGCTTCGATTGCCTGCCCCACCACTGGGGGGGCCAAGCCAGCCCCCTCGGTCCCTCCCAGAACCCGGGGAAAAGAGATGGGGACTCGATAAAAAACACCCGGGGGAAGGCAAAAAGGCAAACCCCGCTCTAAATTGCCAAGAAAAATCAGGGGGAAACCTGTCTGATCGCCAACGTCCTTGGGGACAGGGCACTTGAAAAAAAAAAAGGGTTTTTAAAATAGGGGGCCGAGTGGGCCCATTGTTAGAGCGTCGGGGCTCCAGACTGTTACGACGGCAATCGAGTTTGAGGGGGTTTAGTCACCGGCCCGCGTTGTTCCCTTTGGACAAAGGGAATTCACCCGATTGCCTACCTAAACCCTGGGGGGCCAAACCGCCCAAATCAGTGCCGGGGAAATAGAGATGGTGGGTCGATAAAAAAAAAAAAAAAAAAAAAAAAAAAAAAAAAAAAAAAACGGGCGAAGGCAATGCCCCAAAACCACCGCTCTAAAATTTCCAAGAAAATCATGGAAGCCCCTGATCAAGGCCGCGGTGGCCGGAAAGGTTAGAGCGTCGGACTGTCACGACGGCAATCTGAGTTCAAGGGTTCGAGTCACCGGCCGGCGCGTTGTTCCCTTGGGCAAGGAACTTCACCTCGAATGCCTACCAAGCCAGCCCAAGTCAGTGCTGATCCCAAGCCCGGATAAAATAGAGAGAATGATTACCTAAAAAAAAAAAAAAAAAAGGTAGCACCGGCACTCTCCGTGGAAAGGAACTGGGGACCCTACCACGTACTCACTCCAAGAGTATCACAACATGAAAACTACAATTAAGTATCATGCTGTGACCACGGCGGCTCAGACATGAACCTACCGTTAAAAGAAGAAGATTCATATATATGTAAATCCATATATAATATATATATAAAATATATATATATATATATATATATATATATATATATATATATATATATATTATAATATAATATATATATATATTATATATATATATATATTTTATATATACACCACACACACACACACACACACACACACACCCCACACACACACACACACACCCCACACACACCCCACACACACCACGCACCCCACGCACACACACACACACACACTATAAGATGTGGTTAATTCTATTTCTGTTACAGGATGTGGATAATTCTATTTCTATTACCAGTGGTCCACGTGGCTGTTTTCCACGTGGATCCAAATGTCATAAATAAGAACCACCCGCTCAGCGAGGGCGGAGGTCACATTTTATATCTGACCTCGTTTGACCGAGAGTTCGTTCCAAGCTACCGACGCGGTAGGGTCAGCTCTCGCCTCCCTCCGGGGGAGTACGTAGCCAGCTAACCCGCGCGCTAAGGTCAGCTCCGCCCTCTCTCCGGCAGCTGACCGTGCTCCACGCGGCGCTTTTGACCCTTTAGACAAGTCGTAGCGTCGTCGTAGCGTGTGTTCACCCCCTTTACGTGTGTTTTGCGTCCCGTCAGCCACTGTACTAGAGTACCATAGCCTGTTACAATCTGGTGGCAGGGTGGCGCTGCGTCCCTTCCGGCTCGCAGCATGAACGCAAATCTCCGAAGAAAATCCGCTCGACCGCTTCAAGACATGGCTAAGAAAAAAACATGTAAGTACACGTTTGGGCCCCCTTTTATTATTTCTTTTCCCTTCCTTCTCCCCTACATGTGTTAAGCCGTTGTTTTTTGTTGGGTTAAAGGTGCTAATGACAGCCAAATGGCACGTTCTTCCACTATTCTTCCACCTCAGATCGTATTTCCGTGCGATCGAGTATGTGATCAATAAACTGAAAAATCGTTCGTTAGTAAAGTAAAATTTAAATTTTTTTCTCTCGTTTTTAGAGATTTATAAATTTTTTCCCTCTGCAAAAGAATTTAACGCGTTCGTGATTTTATCTTATCACGAATACCATTTCATTTTATCTCGTTCCTAACCCTCGCCCCCGACCTGACCTGACCTCCCTTTCTCTTTTCCCGGTCGGTGGCGGCGTGGGTAGGGTCAGAATGACCACTTGGTTACCTCTACTTTGGAAGCAAACATATCATTGTTACATTGCTTTTTGGTGACACGTTCTATCGGCGCTAGAGGCGGAAGAATTGAAGGGAATTCCCCCAAATTGATTATAT
>NW_023650133.1:0-6111 GCF_015228065.2 Penaeus monodon | reverse complement strand
CGGGTCCCCTACATCCAGAGGGTTTTCAACCCCTTGAGATAGTCGATCCCTGAAGGGAACAAGGAATCTTGGGAACCCTTTAATTTAAATCTCACTAGGTTATGGCTGATGAACTCCCCAAGCCTCCCTGTACAATAAGTTGACTGGATTTGGTCGGAATTGGTAGGGGAGAGATCCGAAACAGAAATCAGAGAGAGATTTCTTCAACACATTTCCCAAGTACCAAGGAACAGATGCAATATACATTGGTTCGAAATCTAAAAAACTTTTCAGCCGTGAATAGATTACTGCATTTAGCTGCCCTTCTTCAGAAAGCCTCGATTTCACTACAGAGTTACATGCCATCCTTGCAGCAGTCAAGATGACTAGAGATCTTATGAACCATTCTATTGTAATAAATTTGAGGTTTGTAGGGTTTGCAAGCAATCAAGAGCTAAACCATCCCATCCATTGATGAGGGAGGCTCAAGATTGGCTTGCACTGTTGTCAAATGTAAAAAGAAATTATGTTGGGGCCAGCACGTGTTGGTATCAGTGGGAATGGCGAGATGATCAGAAGGCCCAAAGCAGCAGCCGCTCAGCCCTGTGATGTTCGTTTTTCTCTCCCCTAAAACCGACTTAAAACCCAGCATCATGAGTTGTCTTTGCATAAATGGAGGAAATAATGGAGGCATCCCTCTAGACAAAAACTGCAAGAAATTGGAGATGACCTTGAATGGGGGTTTGACCAGCATCCATCCCAACCGACAAGTAAAAAGTCATGTTATGAAGTTATGAAGCTGAGAATCGGGCACACAAAATTGACTCATGGGTGAAAGTTAGGCATGCTGTGAGGGATGCCAAGAGCCATTAACGGTCCACATAAAGTGGAAAGATGTACAAACATTCTCAGACCAAAGAATATGTACTTGTCTCCCCCATATACATTGACAAATATATCGGGGGGAGGATTATGACATAAATGTATTAGTTTTCTAAGGGAGGCTAATATACTAACAAAATTTTGTGATGCATAATGTTTATGCAAATAATTTATACATGTAAACAGTATGTATGCTTTGTTTTATTATATAAAAACATATTATTATATAAGACATTTTTTTGATAGATTTTTAACAACATTCTAACTCAATCTAACAAGCTATTCAGCACTAATAACCTTAGCGACTGATGTAACAGATAATTTTAGATAATAAATAAAATCATTGACAAATGTGCCAAAAAAGAAACATAGATTGAAGAGTTTCAAAAAACTCTGCAGGGTATTAAGCCCCATAAAGTCCTAAATCTATGTCAAACATGATGGGTCTCACTAGCTAAGATGTGCTCTTGCCTGAAAGTAAAAACAGCCATCAGTAAATTGTATTTTTTATTCTATATTACATTCTGCCTCAATTCAACACCCATAAATAACCTGAACCAACAATTCACTTACTGCAGAACTTTATTACTGTAAACTGCTTTGCAATATTCTTCGGATCACTGTGTAGCGGGAAAATTTACAATAAAATTCTATAGTATTATAGATCCATAATCTTCTTGCCATTAATAAAAATGCTTTTGGGATCAGACATGCACAAACATGCACAAACTTCTAAAATTCAACTTTAGTAACCAAAAAAAGGGGATAACCATAAACTAATAAACAACAAATTAAGACGAATGGCATCCTTCTTTTCCGAAGAATGTACAAAAGAACATCAGGCACAATAACACCTTTGTAGGTACCCACAGAAGCTTTAGTCAGCTTGATGAAGAGTGGATGAAACTCTTTTTGCTGAAATTTCAGAGGTCTGGAAAGTTTACATGCTCATGAATTCTATCTGGAACTGATGGACTTAGCCCTGTCCATGTAATCTGTATGTGGATGATTTCACACTGTAATGTTCAGGAGGAAGCTTACAGGATGTGCTGCAATAAAATCAGGTTATGCATTGGACAACATACCATGGGTTAAAATTTTTCTCCAAACAAGACCAGGGTTATGCTTTCACAAAAGAGAAAAGTTCCATCCTTTTCCCCTAATAGGAGCAAACCCATTGCATTTTGTTCAAGAGGTGAAGTACTTGGATCTAATTTTTGACTCAAGGCTTACATGGGACCTCACATTAAACAGTAAAGGTGAACATATCTTGGGGTGCAGACTGCACAACACTTCAGCGGTTTACTGAGCACTTATTCGTAGTAAACTTGACTATGGATGTGAACTTTTCATTTGAACTCTCACTGTCCTGGATGTTGGACTTGGTTCAAAATGAAGCTCTCAGAATTTCTATAGAGGCTTTCAGATCTGCACCTGTGGAGTCCTGTATGCTGAGAGTGGAGAACCACCCCTTCATTACACCGGGACACATGAACGTGATTTACTACACAATGCTAAAAGATTCCGGGGTCTCCTACATCCAGATTGGTTTTCAACCCTCTTGGGATAGTCGATCCCATGATAGAGAACAAGGAATCTTGTGGAAAATCTTAATTTAAATTTTCACTAAGGTTATGGCTGATGGAAATCCCCAATGCCTCCCATGTACCCAAAAAAGTTGAGCTGGATTTGGTCGGAATTGGGCAGGGGGAGAGATCCGAAACAGAGATCAGAGAGAGAATTCTTCAACACACTTCTAAGTACCAAGGATCAGATGCAATATACATTGGTTTGAAATCTGAAAACTTTTCAGCAGAGAATAGGAGACTGCATTTTGCAGCCTTTCTTCAACAGCCTCGATCTCACTACCCGAGTTACATGCCCTCCTTGCAGCAGTCAAGATGACTAGAGATCTTATGAACCATTCTATTGTAATAAATTGAGGCTTGCAGGGTCTTGCAAGCAATCAAGAGCTTAAAACCATCCCATCCCTTGGTGAGGAAGAAATGGAAGATGACCTTGAATGGGGGACCAGCACCATCCCAACCGACAAGTAGAAGTTATGTTATGAAGTTATGAAGCGAGAATCGGGCACACAAAATTGACTCATGGGTGAAAGTTAAGCCTGCTGTGAGGGATGCCAAGAAGCCATTTAGTGGAAAGATGTACAACATTCTCAGACCAAAGACATATGTACTGTCTCCCCCATATACATTGACAAAATATTGGGGGAGGATTATGACATAAATGTTATTAGTTTCTAAGGGAGGCTAATATATCTAACAAAAATTTTGTGATGCATAATGTTTGTTGGGAATAATTTTTTACATGTAGAACAGTATGATGCTTTGACTTATATATAATATAAATATTACATAAGACATTTGTTGATAGGTTTTTAACATTTTTAATATTCTAACTCAATCTACAAGGTATTCAGCACTAATAACCTTTGCAACTGATGTAACGATAAGTTTAGATAATAAATCAATCAATCATTCGCCCATAGTGCCAAAAAGAAACATAGATTGATGATGTTTCAAGAACTCTGCAGTGTGAAGCCCCATAGCCCCATAAAATCCTATATCTATGTCAAAACATGATGGGTCTCACTACACTAAGCTGTGGCCTCTTGCCTTAAAGTACAAACAGGGCCCTCAGTAAATCGTATTTTTAATTCTATATTTACATTCTGCCTCAATTCAACACCTAAATCACTGAACCCAACAAATTCACTACTGCAGAACTTTATTTCTGTACGCTTTGCAATATTTTTCGGATTTACTGTGTAACTGGAATTTACAATAAGAATTCTATAGTATATATAGATCCATAATCTTTTTGCCATAACACAAATGCATTTGGGATCAGAAAATGCACAAACATGCACGAAACTTCTAAATTAACTTTAGTAACAAAAAAAAAGAGAGGATAATCATGAAACTAATACACAGCAAATTAAGGCGAATGTACAAAAGAACATCAGGCAAAAAATCAACACCTTTTAGGATCACAGAAGTTTTAGCCCAGCTTGATGAAGAGTGGATGAAACTCTGTTGCTGAGATTTCAGAGGCTGGGAAAGTTTACATGCTCATGAATTCTATCTAGAACTGACGGACTTAGAAGACGATGCAGGGAAAAAGAAAAGTTATCATTTTTTAGTGTTGCTCTACAGGTCCTGCTGACATCAAATGCTGATGCTGAAAGAATATATTCAGTGGCAAACATCTAAACCAAAATCTGCAAAAATCTCTACAAGTTCCCTCCCCACTGCTCTCATTAATGTGTATAAAGCAGTGAAAGCCCACGGTGGGGGGGGTCCACCGAATTTAAACCCAAAGATTGCCCCCTAGCTATGTGTAATAAACGAGAAAAGAATAGTAAATATTTTGAAGTGTTGTTCGTTTTCCCCCTTTTCAATTTATTCACCTAATGAGTTTAGCTTCTATAAGCCTTTAAAGGATAGCTGTTTGGTTCTCAGTGATATAAGCACTGAAATAAAGTCGAGAAAGAAAAAACATCTACAATAGTATGAGGTATCCTATTTAAGTGTTGTTTCTGTGATGAACATAGATTAGAAAAAATAGAATTCGTTGGTGCAGAAGAACGACAGCATCGACTGATACCATGTGGTTTTCTTATCAACAAGGTAATGAAGAAAAAAAATCTAAAATATCCCCCATAACCATTCTCACAATATGCAAGATTTTTTGCTGAATGTTCAGCACAGTCACACCCTATAACTTTTCCACCACATACACACAAGACACTTTCTCCAGCTGAGAAACTCATCATATACTCCTTCTCCCTTCTGCACTACGGGAAACTAATCAAGATATGGTGTGGTCAAAAGCAACAAGGAACTGACTGTAAACCACCCAGGGGTAAGGCAATAGCTCCTGGTAATGACTTATTACTTATACATTCTCTGCACACCCCTGGAAGCCCCTGACAATCCTCACCTCCAGCTATAGAATCAGTACTTCTGCCTGGAATGAATGCCAAAGGTCTTGACCCATAACATAATAATCCCAAATTTCCTAAAGCTGGTACTAATAATTCTGACCTGTCTTCCTCCCTCCAGCTTTGCAAGGCATTTGGCCACATTCTCCTTTTTTGTTTTATATTACAGCCTTTAAGACAAGTTTTTTTGAAAAAGACTGTTTGGCTTTCTGCTTCTACACCATTTCTCCCCCTCCATTTGTATGGCATTTATTTTAAATAGCATATCTGACATTCCAATAAGGACAACATCCTGGACCAACTCATGATTTTGGCAGAAAAGGAAATCTGAGGTTGGTAATGGATAAGCAAAGAATAAATCTTTTGTTTAAGGGAGCATATAGAAACGCCCGACTTTAATTTGGTACTCTGCAAGTAATCAGACCCTGTTTATTCATTATCCTTATACACCACCTTTTCTTACTCCCTGGGCATCAGTGGAACAACAATTACTTGCTATACTTACATCCATTAATGTTGTCCAGATATAAAAACTGGCTTTGCAGTCAATTAAATATTTTAAAACCAGGCGACTAGACTCATCCTATCTCTACCATGATTATCAACAAGCAGCAATAACTCCATTTTTTGCTACTTGAACCTGAGAAAATGTATTCCAGTTATATATTCAGCATCAAATGTTTACATTTCTCACACCTATATCCCCATTATACAGACATTAGGACCCCACTGAACATAAATGCAACTTGTCTTTTCCTTCGCCCAAGAAACTGTACCATTATTACTGGAGAACGGGACCTGGCCTCATCCAGCAATTTACTACACTCAGTCTCCAAGACTGACTTTCCCTAGCTCTAAAAACAAAGAGCCTTGGAAAACATGCAAAACTGAGCTGAATGGATACTTTGTTTTCTGTTATTACAAAAGCAGTGATGCGGTGATTTCTTGGTAATGTGTGATCCACAGTTTTAAACTCTGCACCTATCATCTAGTCCAGCACACCAACGAGTTGTAACCCAAATACTTCTGTCAAATGGCTAGCCTGTTGTTAATTCACAGGTGAAGCCTCCGGTCTGTAGAGTGGTTTAAAATATCGCCTCTCATCCGAGGGGTCAGCGGTTCGCGCCCCGCCCGGTTGGAGAAGTTGCAAAATTTCCGCCCGGAGGTTACTGCGGGTGGCACCACGGCGGGTAAGGACTAGGTTCAAACCGAGTCAACACCAGCTGACACACGTGAGTGAGTCGCATATCGCATATCGGACTGTCCTTATCACACGTGATACCGAG
>NW_023650132.1:0-6111 GCF_015228065.2 Penaeus monodon | reverse complement strand
CTTTTATTATATTATATTAAAATTTTTTTACTGGTAGTATAATTGTTAAAAATATTATTTTTATTAAAGTAAATAATATATACAGTAATAATACGATAATTAATTAAAATAATGATATAAATAATGATTATAAAACGTTATTATTGTTATTATTATTGTATTACTATTATTATTGTATTGTTATAGTATAGATGTAAAAATATATATAACTGCAATAATTGCAATAATAATGATAATTATTGCAATATAATGATATAATAATTGCAATATGATGATAATGATGATGATAATAGATGATAATGATGATAATGATGATGATAACGATAATAATGATGATAATCATGATAATAATGATGATAATAACAGGAATTGTGTCCATATATAATAAAAAAAGGTAAAAAGAAAAAAAATCCCAAAAGTCGAAAAAGCGTAAATCTAGCGAAATATAGCCTTTGAGAGTAGACTCCAAAAATGACGTTTTTATCCATTCATTATGATGATTCTGGCAAATTATTAGGGTAATAATGATAATAATTAACCTGAAATCTATTAATCATGACATAATGATGTAAAAGTGTAGAATAAAGAGAATTTGGATAACATTTGATGATTATTAAATATTATATACATATTATAGTTATTATTATCATTATTATCATTATTATATATTATATTATATTATATTATTATATTATTTATTATTATTATATATATTATTATTATTATTATTATTATTATTATTATTATTATTATTATTACTTTAATTATTAGTATTATTGCCAAAAATATATTATACTGTAATATAACAATATAATAATAATAAGTAATAATTATAATAATACGAATTGTTAATAATATTGTTATTAATATCATTATTGTTATTATTATCATTATTATTTTTTTTTTACTGGTAGTATAATTGTTAAAAATATTATTATAACAGTAATAATTACAGTACTAACGATATTGATTAAAATAATGATATAAATATGATTATAAAAACGTTATTATTGTTATTATTATTGCTATTATATTATTATTGTATTGTTATTAGTAATAGATGTAAAAATAATTATATTATAATGCAATATTGCAATAATAATATAATTAATAATATATGATATAATAATTGCTAATAATATGAATGTATATAATGATGATAATGATGATAATATATGATAATAATAATATGATAATCATGATAATAATGAATAATAACAGAATTGTCCATATATTAAAAAATGGTAAAAAAAAAAAATCCAAAGTCAAGAAAATACGGTCAAAATTAGCGATATTAGCTTTTGAAAACTCAAAATGAACGTTTTTTATCCATTATTTATGATATCTGGCAATTATTAGGGTAATAATGATATAATTACCTGAATTCTATTAATCATGACAATAATGATAAAAAGTAGTAATAAATAAATTTTGATACATTGATATTATTATCATATTATTTATTATTATTATTATTATTATTATTATTATTATTATTATTATTATTATTTATTCATTATTATATATAATATTATATTATAATTATATATTTAATTATTAGTATTATTGCCAAAAAATATTTATATATGTAAATAACATATTAATAATATATAAGTATAATTATAATAATAGAATTGTAAATATGTATTAATATCATATTGTTATATTATCATTATTATTTTTTTTACTGATAGTATAATTGTAAAAATAATTTATATAACATAATAATTAAGTAATAAGATATTAATTAAAATAATATATAATAATGATTATAAAACGTTATTATTGTTATTATTATATTGATTATATATTAATAAGTTTATAGTAAGATTTAAAATAATATATTTAATGAATAATTGCATAATAATATGATAATTATTGATAATAAAGTAATAATTGCCAATAATGATAAAAATGAAGATAAAGAATGAAATATAAATAAGAAACGAAAAAATCTGAAATATGAAATACGATGATAAACAGAATTTTTCCATATATATAAAATATTATTAAATTATCAATAATTCGAATTATTGAAATGAAAATATGACTTTTGAAATAAGAGAAATTTGGATAACATTTTGATAAATTATTAATTATTATTTATTATTATTTATCTTATATATCATTAATCATATTATATTATATTTTATTATTATTATATTTTATTATTATTATTATTAATTTTATTATTATTATTATTATTATTATTATTATTATTATTACTTTAATTATTAGTATTATTGCCAAAAAATATATTATAACTGTAATAATAAAAAAAATAATAATAATATATAATTAAAATTTTATTTTTATTTTTACAAAAAAATTTTTTATTTATTAATAGATGTAAAAATATTTAAATCAAAATTTAAAAAATTTTTAATTTGCAAAAGTGTATAATTGCAAAATATATAATAATAAATAGTAATATGAAAATATAATAAGAAAATAAAAATTATAAATTTAAAAAGTAAAAAAGGGAATTTCCATTAATAAAAAAAAATTTTTAAAAGAAAAAAATAAAATCAAAAGGGAAAAAATTAGGGAAATATGCTTAGAGTAACTCCAAAATGATTTTTTTTCCTTTTTTTTTTGATGATTTTGGAAATTTTGGGGGAAATAATGATAAAAATTTAGAATTTTTTAATATACAAAATGTGTAAAAAATAAAAATTTAAAAGAAAAAATTTTTTATATTAAAAAAATTAAAATTTTTATTTTTTTTTAAAAAAAATTTTTAATTTTTTTTTAATTTTTTTTTTAATTTTTTTTTAAATTAATTATTAATTTTATTATTTTTTTTTTAAAATTAGATTAGGAAAAAAATTTATAATTAATAATAACAATAATTTTAAATTAATTAATTTTTAAAATTTTTTATAATATTTTTTAATTTTATTATTTTATTATTTTATAATTTTTTTTTTTTATGATATAATTTAAAAATAATTTTTAAACTAAAAATTAAAAATAAAAATATAATTAAAAAAATTTATAAAAAAAATTAAAAAAATTTTTATTTTTTTATTTTTGTTTTTTATATGGGGTTTTATTTTATGTTAAAAATATTATTATCTTAAAAATTGAAAAATAATGTAAATTCAATAAAGAAAAAATTCAATAAGTTTAAAATTTTAAATATGATAAGGGTTTTTAAAAAAGGAAAAAATTTTAAAAATTTTAAAAAATCATAAAAAAAAAATTTTGGAATTGTGGCCATATATAATAAAAAAGAAAAAAAAAAATCCCAAAAATCGAAAAAGGGAAAAATTTTAGGAAATATAGCTTGAGATGAAAATGGTTTTCCCATAATTTGATGTTTTAATTTTTGGGGTAATAATGTAAAAAAACCGAATTCTTTAATATAAAAAGTAAAAAAAAAAAAAAAGAAGGAAAATTGGAATTAAAAATTTAAATTTTTTAAAATTTTTTTATTTTTAATTATAATTATTACTTTTATTTTAATTTTTAAATTTTTATATTTTTAATTTTTTTTTTTAAAATTTTAATTTTTTTTTAAAATTTTATATTATTATTATTTTTTTTTATTATTATTTTTTAAAAAAATATTAAAGAATAATAAAATAAAAAATTTTTTAATAAGTTTTAAAAATAAATTTTAAATTTTTTTAAAAACCATTTTTGTTTTAAATTTATTATTATTTTTTTTACTTTAGAAAATTTTAAAAAAAATTATAACAATAAAAACTAATAAAAATTAATTAAAATAAGATTTAAAAAGATTTAAAAATTATTTTTGTTATTTTTTTCATATATTTTTTTTATTAGTAAATGTAAAAAAAATTATTATAACGAATAATTCAATAAAAAAAAATTATTAAAATATGAAATAATTAAAAAATTGATAAATATATAAATGTATGTTAATATGTTTAAAAATAAGAAAACAAAATTGAAATAAAAAAAAAATTTGGGGTTTAATAATAAAAAAAGGTAAAAAAAAAAAAAATGAAAAAGGGAAAATTACGAAATTAGTTTTGAAAAAAAAATTTTTTCCTTTTATAATTTTAAAAAAAAATAAAAATGAAAAATCAGAAAAAAATTTTAAAAGTAAAAAAAATTTTAACATTTAAATTTTAAAATTATTAAAATTAATATTTTTTTTTTTTTTATAATTATATTAAAATTAATTAAATTATATTATTATTATTATTTTATTTTTTAATTTTTTTTTTTTTTTTTTAAAAAAAAAAAAAATTTTTTTTTAAATTTTTTTTTTAAAATTTAAAAATTTTTTTAAAATTTTTAAAAAATTTTTTTTTTTTTTTTTAAAAAAAAAATTTTTTAAAAAATAAAAAAATTTAAAAAAAATATAAAAAAAATTTTAAAAAAAATTTTTTTAAAAAATTTTTTTTATTTTTTTTTTAATTTTAAAAATAATATTAAAAATTTTTTTTTTTTTTTTTTTTTTTTTTTTTTTTTTTTTTTTTTTTTTTTTTTTTCTTTTTTTTTTTTTTTTTTTTTTTTTTTTTTTTTTAAATAATGCAATAAAAAAAAAATTGAAAAAATTTTTAATAAAAGATAATTGATGTAATATTAATGTGATAAAGGATGTCATAATAATAAAAATCAAAAAAAATAAAAAAGGGAAGGCCAATTTTAAAAAAAAAAGGGAAAAAAACCCAAAAAAAAAAAAAATCTGGAAATTCTTTTGGAATAGATAAAATACTTTTTTTTAAATTTTGAATTTGGAATAAGGGAAATAAGAAATTTTACTTTTCTATTAATAAAATAATATAAAATTGAAAAAAATTTATAAATTATGATTTTTAAAATTTTTTATATTATTTTTTTCATTATTAATTTTTTACATTTTTATTTATTATTATATTTTATTATATTATTATTTTTATTATTATTTTTTTAAAAATTTTAATTTTTATTTTTTTTTTTTAAAATAATTTTATTTTAAAAAATATATATAATGTAAAAATAAAATAAAATAATTAATTATAATTTTTAAAATTAAATTGTTAAAAATTTTTTAAAAAATTATTATTTTTTTTTTAATTACATTATTATTTTTATTATTAAATTGTAAAAATAATTATTAAACAAAATTTTTAATTTAATGTTTTTAAATTAAAAATAAGGTATAAATAAGATTAAAAAATTTTTTTTAATTTTTTATATATTTTTTGGGGTTTTTTGTATAATTAAAAATATATATTATAATGAATAATTGCAATAATAATGATAATTATTGCAATAATGATGAATAATATGATAATGATGATAATATGATGATAATGTATGAATAATGATAAATAATGATGATAATAATGATAATAATGATGATAATATGATAATAAATGAATGATAATAACGAAAATGTGTCATATAATAAAAAAGCTTAAAAGATAAAATCCCAAAAGTACGAAAATGCGGCAAAATCTAGCGAAAAGAGCTATAGATAGCCTAAATACTATTTTACCATTTTTTGATGATCTGGCAATATTAGGGTAATAATGATAATATTACCTGAATTCTATTAATATGACATATGATATAAATGAAATTAATAGAATTGATAACATTTGATGTATATTATTATTATATTATTATATTATTAATAATTAATATAATAATTATATATTATTAAAATATAATAAAATAATATTATAAAAATTAATTATAATAATTATTTAATTAATATATTATTTTATAATAATTGATAAAATTATATTATTATAATATATCATATATGTATTTAATAATGTAAAATATATTATAATGCAATAATTGATAATAATGATAATATGCAATAATGAATAATGAATAATGATATAATGATGATAATATATAATAATGATGATAATGAAGGAATGATATAAATAAAATATAATAATAGAAAAAAGATTTAATATAAAAAAAAGTGAAAAAAACCCAAACGAAAAGCAATCTGCGAAAATAAGACCTTTTCATGAATAGATGATTTATTATTGTATTTTGTAATTTATGATTTATTATATGAATATATTAATATTAATATGAAATAATGAAAATTGGATAATTATTTATTAAATTTAATATTATCATTATATATTATTATTATTATTATTATTATTTATATTATTATATTATTTT
>NW_023650131.1:0-6112 GCF_015228065.2 Penaeus monodon | reverse complement strand
ATATATAGATAGTATTATATATTATATAATATAAAATATATATATATATTATATATATATATATATATAGATATAGAGATATATATATATATATAATATATATATAGAATATATATATATATTATCAATCACTTCTGTTTTTTCTCTTAGATTAAGAGACACGCTATGTATATACATCTTTATATATATGTATATATAATATATATATAAATATATATGGATATATGATATATATATATATATATTATATATATATTAGATTATATAATTATATATATATATGCAGGTGTGTGTGTGTGGGTGTGTGTATGTGTGTGTGTATGTGTACATATGTATGGAAAATACATGGCATCCACGTATTAGTAATACGTGGATATATATAATATATATTAAATATATGGGTTGAGTAATGTCACTCCATGAACTGCACGCATGTGGTTTAATTTACCTCATTTTGCATGAAATGATGCAAGAGATATTTCCTGAACGCCCACTGCATCTACTCTGTCCCCCAAGGCCTTTGCGCTCTCATGGCGAGTCGTGCCCCACCGCACCTTACACTGAGTTTTTCGTGGCCGCACATACGTCACTAGGTCCTAAAGCCAGAGGTTTTAGTGACGTGACCATCACTTAGCTGGATCCAGTGTGTGTTTCGCAGATGTGGCTCTGCAAGTACTAAATCACCAAGATGTGATTATCAATTGTTCCTATTGTTAACCCATGAACTCTATCGATTTTTCTTATTTTCTTCCTTATATTACCAATTATATTACTAAAACATTATAATAACCATTTTATGTCAAGTAACGATGATGAAAAGAGGAGAAAAAAAAACAACCCAAAAAACTCACAGAATATTGCAAACTATCATTTTCTTACCCTTATTTTGGATCGTAATTTTCTCTTATTATTTTATGCTTTGTAATATTAGCATAGTAAAATGAGTAGTAACTACTTCTCCAAATCATGTCATAGTTTTTGTAAGGACACAATATTAAGATTGATAATTAGCAGGATAATACAATTCTCATTATTCCTGTTTATAGAATAAAGCAATCTGCAGCAAGCAAGTGCTAAGAGAAGGCCAAGCCAAGGTTTGCTAGGCTGAGTCGCTTGCATTGTGGCAAGGAAAGGCTCGTGGGATCACTCAATACCAGAAGGTAAGCTTTATTTGTGTTTTGCACAGCATATACCTCTGGGTTAATCAATAGTTTATATATATATATATATATATGTATATATATATATATATATATATATATATATATATATATATAATAGTACATGTAAATAGCATATTTATGTGTAAATGTTTAACTTTGTGATATTGTATAGGCATATCTCTACACTGATACTCTAGTAATTATATACATATGCTGAGATACACCCACACACACACACACATTTTGAATATACATTTGTATGAATATACAACCTATTCATAGGTTTGTGTATGTATAATATAAATCAAATCTATCAGTCTTAGAAACCATATAAACATATTTGCATATGAACATAAAACACTATATCTTAATATGAGAACTCTACCACTATCCTAGATATATATTATATATATATATATATATATATATTATATATTATATTATATATATATACATACATACATCATACATACATATAGATAAAAAATATATATGTATATATATATATATCAATCATCATCATCATCAAGGGGCTAACCCGATGGGGCGCATGGCCGCATCCACCCTTCGGCTTCCAGCCACCGAGGATCCCTCGAGGCGAGTCTCCAGGCAGGCACACGGCCCATATCTAGGTGTCCTCACGACAGTCTCGTCGAGCTGCCCAAGCCATGATTCTCCTAGGACGTCCACAGGTCTCCTCCACCCAGGTTGTCTCGCAGAGAGACAAAACCTGGTGGGCAGGTTCGTCCATAGGGAGGCGAGTAGGTGGCCGATAGCCTGAGTGGCGATCCCTGATTATGGCAAGTAACAGGTCCCATGCAGTCTCACGTGTACCGCCGGTTGGACAGCGGTCCTGCCAACTGACCCATGATTCCGGAGAAGGGACTGTTACAAAAGGCATCAAGAGGGATTGAGACTCCCAAGGCAGTGGATAGCGTCCAGGTTTCGCTTCCATAGAGCCAAAACTGGAAGTATCAAGGCCTTGAAGACACGGCAGCTTGGTCCTTCAGCATAGGTACGATCATCTCCAAAACGCTCTTCGTTGATCGAGTTCATGGCGTCCTGTTGCCAGACCAATCCGTCTACGATTCCTGGTCGGAAAAACCAGAGATATGGACTACGCTACAAAGTATGTAAAAATTTCTGTGACGTCACCGTCCTCGCCGCAGCAGGATCGAATGAACGGGTTCCCCTAACAGGCCCCCAAAATCCTGAATCTTGGTCTTCGTCCAGGAGAACTTAGGCTAGGGGCTCGCCTCATTGCTATCGCATCAAGCGCCGCCACATATATATATATATTATATATATTTAGATATATCTATATATATATATATATATTATATATATATAGATATATAATATATATATATATATAATATATAGATATAATATATATATATACATATATATATATACTATATATATATAGATATATATATAGTATTTATAAGTATATAATATAATATATATATATATATATTATATATATATATATATATACGATTTGGGTTTCCCCCCGGCCCCCCAAACCCACCCGATCCCAGAAAAAGCTTCGGGGCGGGGCCCCAACACCCAGAAAAACTCCGACGGCCCACAATTCTCCCCCCAATTTAATTTGTTTCCAGGGAAAAAAGGTTTTCCTGGGGGGTTTTGGTGCCCTTTGGGGGTTTTTTTTTGGGGGTTTGGTTAAAATTTTTAATTAAAAAAAATTTTTAAAAATTTTTTTTAATTTTAAAAATTTAAAAATTTTTAAAAATTAAAAATTAATATATTTATAAACCCAAGGGATTTATCAGGTTAAAAACTGTCTAAAAGGGAAATTTAATATTAAAAATTTTTATAAAATTATTTTTTTAAAAAATTTACAATTTTAAAAAAATTTTAAAAATTAAAAAAATTAAATTTCTTACCACCCCCCCAAACCATGAGGCCCCAAGCCAATCGGGATTTTTCCCAAAAGCCAAACTGGCTCTTTTTTAAAAACCCCCCCTTTTTTTTTTTTGGGGTAATCATAAAAATTTTTAAAGGGGGGAAAAATTTTAAATTGGGGTTAAAATTACAAAAATTCTATAAATTTATATTACTAAAAAATTTAATTTTTTTTATTAATTTTTTTTAAATTTATAAATTTTTTAAAAATTTTCAAATTTTAAATAAATTTAAAATTTAAAAAAAAATTAATTCCCCTTATTTGGGTTTCCATTATTATTTATTTGGGGCCTTTTTTTTAAAAGGGGGGCCCCGGGGGGTCTCTGGCCCAAGACCAAGTTCGGATTTTGGGGGCCGTTAGGGGGAAACCCTTTTTCGATCCATGCTTGCGGCGAGGGCGGAAGTCACAGAAAGTTTTACATACCTTGGAGCGTAGTCCATATCCTGGGTTGTCAGACCAGGAATCAGAGACGGGTTGGGGGCAACAGGAGCCCTGAACCGATCAAAAAGAGCGTTTTTGGGGATGTCGGTACCTAGCAGAAGGACCAAGCTGCGGTCTTCAAGGCCTTGATACTTCCAGTTTGCTCTATGGAAGCGAAAATGGACGCTACCATGTTTAGCTCGCCTTGTGCCTTTTTTAACAAATCCCTTGCCGGATCATGGGGTACGTTGGCAGGGGCACGTGTCCAAAAGGGGGTTACACCGTGAACTGGCATGGGGCCTGTTATGCATAATCCCGGGGTCGCCCAAATCGGGTATAGGCCATATCGCCCCCTATGGACGAACCTGCCCACCGGTTGTCTCTCTGCGAGACAACCCCGGGGGGAGGAACCTTGGGACGCCTAGGAATCAGGCTTTTTGGGGACTCACGAACTGTCGGAGGAACTAGAGAGGGCCGTGTGCCCGCCCGGAGACTCGCCCGAGGGGTCCTCGTGGCGGAAGCGAAGGTGGATGCGGCATGGCCCCCATCGGCGTTACCCTTGATGATGATGATGTGATATATTATATAATATAAAAAAAATTTATATATTATTTTTCTTTAAAATATTGATATTATTAAACTTTAACCTTAAAGTAATATTTTATTTTTTTTTTAATTAAATTATAAATATTCTTATAAAATAATTTTTTTAGAAAAAGTAAATTTAAAATTTAAAATTTTTTTTTTAAACTAACATTAAAAATAAATTTTAATTAATTTCTAAAAATACTATCCTTATTATATATTTTATATAAAAAAATTTATATAAAAATTATTTAAATATTTATTTATTAATTTTTATTATATATATATATAATATTATTTATATTTTAATAATAATTAAAATTTAAGGTGTAGATTATAAAGATTGTTTATGTATAAAAAATTTTTAATATGTTCTTAAGACTGATAGATTGATTTATATTTTACTACAAAAACCCTAAATTTTTGAAATTTTAAAAAATTAAAAAATTTTGTGTTTTTTGTGGGTATCCAGAAAATTTTAAGAAACTTAAGAGAAGAATTACTTAAAATTAAAATTAAAAAAAAAATTTTTTAAATGTAATAAATAAAAATAATAATATATATATATATAATATAATATATTATAATATAAACATTTTAAAACCCGAGGAACCAAAAACAAAAAAACTTATTTGGGGTTTTAAACCCCACCCTTTTCCAACACCAAGAAGCAAAACTTGGCTTGGCTTCTCTTAGCACTTGTTTGCTGCAGATTTCTTTATTCCCCTATAAACAGGATAATGAGAATTGTGTTTTTTAGTCCGCAAATTACAATTAATATTTTTGGTTTAAAAAAAACTATGACAGAATTTTGGAAGAAGTTTTATACTCTTTTTACTATGTAATTTTACAAAATAAAAAAATAAGGAAAATTCGATCCAAAAAAGGTAAAATGAATTTGCAATTTTTTGGGTTTTTTGGGTTTTTTTTTTTTTCTCTTTATCATCTTTACTTGACATAATGGTTATTAAAATGTTTTTGAAATATTAATTGTAAAAAAGGGAAGAAAAAAAAAAAAAATCAAGATAGATTTTCATTTGTTAAATGGAAAAATGAAAATTTAACATCTTGGGATTGGATGCAGAGCCACATCGCGAAACACAACAGGGTCCCTAAGTGTGGTCACGTCACTAAAACCTCGGGTTAGGACCTGTGACGGAATGTGCGGCCACGAAAAAACTCAGTTAAGGCCCGGGGGGGGAACGATCGCCATGAGGCGAAAGGCCTTGGGGGAAAAGTAGAGCAGTGGGCGTTCAGGGGAAAGGGTCTTGCCATTTCCACTGCAAAAAGAGGGTAAATTAAAACCACATGGGCAGTTCCCTGGAGGAATTTTCCAACCCAATATATATATATTATAATTTCAAAATTATACAAGGTGAGTATATTCAATATATGTACACCTACACACACACACAAACAAAACACACACACAACACATGCATATATATATATATAAAATAATAAATATAATTTTATATATATATATATTTAACATAATATATAATATTTATTATAAAATATATTTTTAAAAAAAAACATTAAAAAGAGTATTAAAAAGGATGTGTCTCTTTAAACTAAGAGAAAAAAAAGAAGTGATTTAAATATATAATAAAAATATATATATTTATAATATTATATAAAATTATATATAAAATATAAATATATTAATATATATTAAAAATTTTATATATATATATATAATAATTTATATATTAATAAAAATTATATAAAATTTTTATATATAGATATAATTATTTAAAATTATAAATATTTAATATTATTAAAATATATATATAATAATATATATAATATATATATATATAAATATAATATAGTGTGTTGTGTGGGGGTGTTTGTTTTTTTATTTATATACCAAATCAGGAGAAGTCAAGGGGTCACCCGGTCAGGCCAAAAAGGGGAAAAAGGACCACTCTAAGGGGGTTTAGAAGCGAGAGACGGTCGACCAAAAAAAAAAAAAAATGCCCGGCATTATTTTATTATATATATATATTAT
>NW_023650130.1:0-6112 GCF_015228065.2 Penaeus monodon | reverse complement strand
ACACACACACCCCCACACCCCCACACACACACACACACACATATATATATTATATATATATATAATATATTATAAAATTAAAAATAATATAATATTTATATAATATATATATAATATATATATATATATAATGAATGTATATATAAACATACATACTTATAATATATATATTATATATATATATTTTAATATAAATGAATATAAATGTATTTAAAAATAAAAATTATTATATATTATATATATTTATTATTATTATATATATATATATATAATGCACCTCACAACACAACACACACACACACACACAAAAACCCACAGACACACACACACACACACACACACACAACCACACCACACACACATATAATAAAATTATATATTTTATATAAAAATATATTATATTCATATTATATATGCAATATATATATATAATATAATTAAAATATATATTATTAAAATTGCATCTTATATATGTATTATAATATATATATTAAAATATATATATATATATTTTATATATGATACTTAATATTTCATAATGTATATATAACATACAACTACTCATAAATGTGTATATATAAACATCATAATACATACTACTTTAAATATATTATATAATATTTTAAAATATATATATATATATATATAATATATAATATATACACTGTATAATGTATTAGTTCTATATATAGTAGATATACATACACATACATACATACATACTCATACTAATATAGATATAATATATATATATTATTATAATATAATATAATATAATTTATATTAATATATATATTATAATATATAATGCACACCACACCACCATACACACAGACACACACTAACCACCACACACACACACACACACCACACACACACCACCACACAACAAACAACCACCACACACCACACACACAACCCACACCAAATATATATTATATATATATTAATATAAAATTAATATTATATGAATGTATATATATCATACATACATACATATTTTAATATATATAATATAATTATATATATATTATAGATAGATTAGATAGATAGATGATAAAGAAAAAATTATATATAATATATATTATATATTATATATATATATATACATAAATAAAAATAAATAAATAAATATATTATATATATATAAAATATATATTATATATATATTATATATAAAATATATATATTTATATTATTATATATATAATGCACCCACATACACACAACCACACACACACACACACATACCACAACACCCACAACACCCCCACACACACACACACACACACCTATACCTATATATATACATATATATAATATTATAAATAATTTATTTTAAATTATACATATATATTTTATATATATATATATATATTTATATATATATATGTATAATATATAATATATAATATATTATATTATATATATATATAATATATAATTTTTAAATATTTTAATATATATATTAATATATGTGGTGTTGGGGTGTGTTATGTATATATATATAAATTCAAATATTTTATATTATATATATATAATATAATATATATATATATTATATAATCAAAATATATATATATATAATATATATATATAATATATATTTATATATAATATTTTATAATTATTATATGTGTGTGTTGTGTGTGTTGTGTGTGTGTGTGTGTGTGTGTGTGTGTTGTGTGTATGTGGTGTGGGGGTTGGTGTGTGTTGGGGGTGTGTATGTGTTTGTGGGGGACCATTATATATAATTATATATATATATTATATTATATATATATATATAATTATTATATATATTTTTTATTTTTTTTATTTATCTATTTATTTTAATATAATATATTATATATATTAATATATATATATTTATCAAATCTACTATCTTCTATTATTATCTATTATCTACTATATATATATATTTATTAATATATATAATAATATATAATTTAAAATATATTTATGTATTATGATATATATACACATTCTATATATATTATATATATATATATTATATATAATAATTAAAAAATTTATTATATGTGTGTGTGTGTGGGGGTTGTGGTGGGGGTGTGTGTGTGTGTTGTGGGGGGTTTGTGGTGTGTGTGTGTGTGTGTGTGTGTGTGTGTGTGTGTGTGTGTGTGTATGGGTGTCTGTGGATGTGTGTGTTGAGTGTGCATTATATATATAAAATATATATATATATATATATATTATATTATTATATGTATATATATATAATATCATATAATCCTATACATTTTAATATTATATATATATTAATATATATTAATTTTAAAAATATTTATATTATGTGTAGTATGTATGTATGTATGTGATGTATATCTAATAATATATGAACATATTTACATATATACATGTATAATATATATATATATATAAAATTATAATATATATATATTATATATATTAAAATAAAATAATAATATATATATATAATATAATATAAAATATTATATTATATTATATATATATTATTATGTATTATGTTCTAAAAATTGTAGATTACACACACAAAACACACGGGGACACACACATACCAACCACACACACACACACCCACCACACACCAACACACACAACACACACACACACACTCACAACACCAACACCCACATATACATATATATTATATATTATATATATTATATAATTTTTAATATATATATGAATGTAATATATAATACATACAACTATATATATATATATATTTTAATATATATATAATAATAATAAAATATATAGATAGATAATAGATAGATAGATAGTAGAAGATAAATATATATATATATTATATATTAATAATATATAATAATAAATAAATAAAATAAAAAAAATTTTAATATTTATATTTTTATATTTATTAATATATATAAATATTAATTATAAAATATATTATATATTATATATATATATATATATATATATAATGCAACTCACACACACAATACACCCAACACACACACACACACCCCCCACTACACACACCACACACACAAACACACACACACACCACACAAAATTTATATATATAATATTATTATTATATATATATATAAATATTTTATGTTATTTTATATATACATATAAAATAATATTATATTATATAAAAAAAATATATATTATATATATAATAAATATATGAATGTATTATTACATAACACACACACACACACACATATATATATATATATATAATATATTATATATATATTATATATATGTATTATTATATATATATATTATATATATATTATATTATATATATATATGTAATTATATAATAATATAATATATTTATAAATATAAATAATAAAATATATAATAAATATATATATTTATATATATATATATATATATAATTATATTTTAAAATGCACACTCACTCCCCCAAAACCCCAACACCCCACACACACACACACACACACACACACACACACAAACACACACACACACACACTATAATATATATAATATATATAAAATATAATATATATTACATATAATATACATAATAATATATATTATATAATAATATATATATATATATATGTGTATTATATATATATATATATATAATATATTATATATAATATATATATTTATTATTTATTTTTTTTTTACCCCCTGAAATTAGGAATACCCTAGGAAAGGGCTTCAGTCCCGTGGAAAAGACGGGGAGTTAGGTGAACGAATAGAAAAATGGGGGGTCAGTTCATACATTTTAAAAAAAATATAAAAAAAATGATATATATATTCACACACACCACAAACACACACACACACACACAACCACACACACACATACACACAAACCCCACCATTTACCCCCTCCCGTTTTTCCACTCTTTTTTCTTTTTCCAAACCTCCCGTCCTTTTCCTTTTGGGGCATTCAATCCACCCCCTTTCCCCCCCTTTCGTACCCAACCGAGTGGTCACTGAATCATGGCGAAGGTTTGTGGTGATGGCCCCGGTAACCTAATTTTTGGTTGACAGTTGTTAGAAAAATTAATATACACGCGGGGGAGTGATAAAAAACGGGGGTATGTTGATGCTCGCCTCCGTTCCGGGTGCAAAGACACGTTTGGGAAATAACACAGAGGCTCCAGTTTCCCGTTGGTTCTTTTTATTTTTTTTTCCATTTCTTCATATGTTTTCGCTTGGTTTTGATTTGTAGCCTTTCTTTTCCCGAACGTCTGTTATCAGTTTTTTATGAATTTTTTCGTAATTTCAGATATTACTAAGTCTATAATATATTATAAAATAATATAATATATATAAATATATAATATATATATATATATATATAATTTTATTATAACACCACACATACCAATACATATACCAATTTACAACATAAATATTATATATATATATAAATATATATAAATTAAATATAAATTTTAAATATAAAATAATAATATATAAATAATATCATATATATAAAAAACACAAATATACATATTATATATATACATATTAAAATAATTTTTTATAATCTTGATATTTTATTATATATATATATATAATATTAATATATAATATATAAAATTATATATATATATATAATAAATAATATATAAAATATATATATATAAAATATATTTTATATATAATATATTTTAAAAATTTTTTATTTTATTATTATATATATATATTTCATATACAATACACACACACAACACACCCCACGTACTTACATATAACATGATATATAAATGTATATATATATATAAATTTAAATATATATTTATATATATAATTATATATAATATATATATATATATATTTGTGGGGTTGTGTGTGTGTGTGTGTGGGGTGGTTGTGGGGTGTGTGTGCGGGTGGTGTGTGTTATTGAATCTGATTTTAGCTGTAGTTAGGTTTTAAATTTTTTCTGAAGAAAATAAAAAATCTAAAACCCTAGATTAAAAGGAACAAATGCATAATGTATATGTATATATATGCATAATATATATATATATATATATATATATATATATAAATATATATATATAAATATATGAATACTGATATTATATTTGTTTATATATTATAAATATATATGTATAATATATATATACAAAATTATATTATATATATATAATATATATATTTAAATAAAATTATATAATAATACTATTAATATATATATATATATATATATAAATATATATTATATATATATATATATATATATAGACATTACTATATACCGTGTGTTTAAAGAAATATAGGTGTGTGTCGTACATTTTAGATAATATGTATATGTATTTATAGTAAATATAGTATATGTATTTATATGTAAAATTGAAATTTTACCATTTAAACAAACACGCCACACACACACACACCAACACACCACACACTACACAACAACCCCAACCCCACCACACACAGACGCAATAAATACCAGACGATATATAGATAGGGACGCAAGAAAAGGGAAAAAAAGAGGAAAAAAAAAAAATAAAATTAGAGTATGTGTTTCAAAAAGTTTCTCCCCAATTTTCCAGTAGCGATACACAGGTTTTAGTTGACATACTGTAAGCAAAAAGGGGGAGTTTTTAGAATGAAATCCGCGTTTCTTTTCCTTATTTTCTAAAAAACAATTGAAAATATGTGCAAAGAGTAAAAGTGAAGTTTATGTTGCGGAATAATCCCCCCTTAAAGCTATTAAATATAAGTGTATATATTTTATATATATATATAATATTATATATATAATATAAAATTTTATATATTATATATAATAGTATATATAATATATTAATAATTTTAAAATATATATATAATATATATATTAATAATGTATAAAGTATATATATATAATACACATGCCCATACACACACCACAACCCCCACACAACACACACACCACACACACAACACACACACACACACACACACACACACACACACACAAACACCACTATATATATAAAATTTTATATATATATTAATATATAATATATATATATATATTGTGTTTGTGTTGTGTGTGTGTGGTGTGTGTGTGTGGTGTGGTTGTGTGTTGTGTGGTGTTGTGTGTGTGGGGTGTGTGTGTTGGGTGTTGTTTAAAAAAACAAAAAAA
>NW_023650129.1:0-6112 GCF_015228065.2 Penaeus monodon | reverse complement strand
AACACACCATACATAAAAATTTAATGTGTTTTTGTAAAACAATGCACACATCCCCCGGGCCCTTTTACCGTTCCGAGAAAAAACTCGATGGCCGCCGACTCCCGCGGGGCACATAAGCATGGCCGGCTGGTCATCTGCCACCCCCGTGATGCCGTGTCGGGAAATTTGTTGTTGTTGTTATATTAGTGCATTTGCCATGGTCATTTTAAATCAGTAGATGTAGTTACACTTTTGTTAGCGGCACCATCAGTATTTTTTAAAATTTAAAATATTAATATGATTGAGTCTGAATGAATCATTTTTGCTGTTGCACATGGTCAGGTCAGATATTTGTATGAGAATAAAATTATACAACTGTTTTTATTATTTTAAAAAACAAAGTTTTAAAAACGAAGCCATAATTGGGGTTTATGCATACATCACTTTTTTTAAAAAAAAAACAAACACACCCACACATTCACACCCCCCCCCCCACCCCCCTCACCCCCTCAACCCACCATCCCCCCACCCATCAACCCACTCTCCCCCCCCCCATCAACCCCCTCACTCCCCCTACCCTAAAACCCCTCACTCCCCCCCCCATCAACCCCCTCACTCCCCCCGCCCCCAACCCATCCTCCCCCCGCCAAACAACCCCCTCCCCCCCCCGCCCATCAACCCCCCTCACTCCCCCCGCCCATCAACCCACTCCTCCCCCCCCCATCAACCCCCCCACTCCCCCCACCCATCACCCATCACTCACCCCCCCCTCAACCCACTCACCTCCCTCCCCATCAACCCAAAAAACCCCCCTCCCATCATCCCCACAACCCCCCCCAATCAAAACCCCCTCACCCCCCCCCACTAACCCCCCCCCCATCAGCCCATCCCCCACCACCCCCCACCCACTAACCCCACCCTCAGCCCTCCCCCCCACCCATCAACCCCCCCCCCCACCCATAGCCCTCCCCCCCCCCCCCCACTCATCCCCCCTTCCCCCCAACCCCCGAACATACTTGGCGAGGGGAAACCAGCGCCCGATTTTTTCCCTCTCGACGGCGGCGGAAGATGGTCCGTGCGTCTCGGGCGTCCCCTGGGGGGTGGCCCCAAGACCGAGGCCCGAGGCGGGGCGAGTCGGCCGAGGGGTAGGGGGGGGCCCGGGTTGGCCCCGCTTCCCCTCGGCCCCTCGGCGTTGCGTTGCGCCCAGCAGGAAGGAAACCGTTTCTGGGTGCTCAAATGAGGGCGAAGTGGAGAGGCGTCCCCCCGGGGGATCCTGGGGGGAGGGGGAGGGGGGGGGGGTGGGAGGCAGGAGGGGGGGGGGGAGGGAGGTGGGAAGGGGACGTGGAGGGAGAGGGGGGAAGGAGGAGGGGGGGGGAAGAGGGGGGGGAGGACGAGTGGAGAGAGGTTGGGGGACGGTGAGGGGAGGGGGGAAAGAAACGATGAGGGGAGGAAAAGGAGGGGGTTGGGGAGGGGGGAGGGGGGCGAGGGGGAAAAGGGGTTGGGGGGACGTGTGGGGGAAGGGGGAAGAAGACGGGAGGGAGGGGAAGGAGGAGGGGGGTGTGGGAGAGGGAGGAGGAACGAGTGGAGAGGTTAGGGGGACGATAAAGGGGACAGGGGGAGGGACAGTGAGGAGAGGGGAAGGAGGGGGGAAAAGAAAAGGGGAGAAGGGGGAGGGGGTTGGGAGGGGGAGGAGGAAGAGGGAGGGGGGAAAGCGATTGGAAAAGATAAGGATAAAGGAGAACGGTTGTAGAGAGATTTTTCGTGAGAGGAATTTTTCTTTCAAGTAGACCCATTATCTTTCCTTCGTTTTCATGCTTAGATCAAATTTCCCCCTTTACTTAAAAAAAAAAAAAAAAAAAAAAAAAAAAAAACCATATAAGGAACCTAGAAGAAAAAGGTTTTGAGCCCCGAAATTTGGAAGAAGCGTGGGGGGGCTGGAGCCAGGAGGGTAAACCCAAGGGGGGGGCGGGGGGAGGGGGGCCCCCGGGGGCCCGGAAAGCCCCCCCCCGGGGAGGATGGGACGGATTCTTTTCGTTGTTTTAAATAATTTTTTATATTATAAAATTTTTTTAATAAAAAAAAAAAAAAAAAAAAAAAATAAAAAAAAGAAAAGTTTTTAAAAAAATTTGTATAAAAAAAATGTGGGTGTAGTAAAGAAAAGAAAATTTAAAAAATTTTTTTAAAAATTTTTTTTTTAAAAATTTGAGAAGTGCCCAAAGGGCCCGAGAGAATTTTGAATGGATTGAATTAATAATTATTAATAAAATTATTTATTATATTATTTATTTGTAGTTTAGATAATGATATTAATGAAATTATAGTTAATGTAGTAATGTATGAGTATATGATATATATGTGTATGTATTTTATTATAGTATATTATTATTAAATTTTTAAAATTTTTTTTGGTATGTTTTTGGTTGTATTTTTTTTGTATGTATGATTATGTAGGGGAAAAAATAATTTAAATAAAATAAGAAATAGAATTGATTTATTATTATTATTATTTTTATTATATTTTTAGGAAAATATAATTGATAAAAAAAAGAAGGTTTTTAGAAGATATGTAGAAATAGTAATAGAAATAGAAATAGTGGATGATGAAAATTTAAGTGGGGAGAAAAAAAAAAGGGGAAAGGAAAAAAAGGGAAGGGGAAAAAGGGAAGAAAGAAAAAAAAAAAAAATAAAAAAAAAACAGAAACGAAAAAAAAAAGAAAAAAAGAGGGAAAGAAGAATGAAAACCCAAAAGGAAAAAAAATAGAAAAGAAAAAAAAAGAGAAACAGAAACAGGAGGGGAAAAGAGACAGCAGAAGAAAAGGGGGAAAAAAAAAAGGGAGAGAGAGAGGGAAAAAAAAAAAAAAAGGGGGGAGACCCAGGGGGGAAGAAGAGAGAGAGAAAAAAGGAAGAGAGAAAAAATACAGAAGAGAAAGAAAAGAAAAAAAAGGGAAGCAAAAAAGGGAAAAAAAAGGACAGCAGACAGGGAAGGGGAAAAAAGAGAGGAAGGAAAGAGAGAAAGAGAAAGAGAGAGAAGAGAGGGGAAAAGAGAAAGAGAGAAGAGAGAAAAAAAAAAGGGGGAGAAAGAGAAGAAGAAGGAGAGGAAAAGGAAGGGAAAGAGAAAAGAGAGAGAAGAAAAAAGGAAAAAGGAGGGAGGGAAAAAAGGAGGGGGAAGAGGAAAAAAGGGGGAAAGAGAGAGAGAGAGAGGGGAGGGGAGAGGAGAAAAGGGGGAAGAAAAAAAAAGGAAGAGAAAAGAGAGAGGGGAAAGTGGAGGGGAGGAGGGGGGGAAGAGGGGGGAGAGAAAAGAGAGAAAAAAGGGAGGAAGAGGAGAGGAGAGAGAGAGAGAGAGAGAGAGAGAGAGAAAACCAGCCAGACAGACAGACAGACAGGGAAACAGACAGACAAACAGACAACAGAAGCAAAAAAAAGAGACAAAAAAAAGACAAAAAAAAAAAAAGAAAGACAAAAATTTCCCCCCGGCCCTTAATTCCCAAACCTTTTTTCCTTCCTCTACACATTCTCCCGGGATCAACCGCCGGAATCCTCACCTTCCCTGTCTGCTTATATGGCTGCGTGCATGGGGGGTATCCGGCCTGGTCTGTGAGTTTAAATTGGCGCCGGCCGAGAGCAAGATTTTGGGGGGCTTCCTGGAAACCCCGTGGCTGCCCAATGGGGGCAAAGGAGTCCCTCCCCGGAAATGCCATTTGGGGAAAATAGTCGGTGGTAATCAGGGGAAAAAAGGGGGTGGGGTTTTAAAGGGGTACGTGATTGTTATTTTATGGGTGATGGGGGTGGTGGGGTGATGGGGTGGGGGGTGCTGATGATGGGGGGGGTGGTGGTGTGGGAGGGGGTGGTGCTGATATGGAGGTGGTGGTCTGATGAGGAGGTGGTGGTCTGATGATGGGGGTGGTGGGGCTTGATGGAGGGGGGTGGTGGTGAGATGGGGGTTTGGGGTGGGTGATGAGGGGGGGTTTGGGGCTGATGGAAAGAACTTTTAAGAAAAAAAAAACTTTTGGGTGGACGAATCCGGAAAGAAAACTAAGAGTTTTAACCCTTAAAAAAATTTAATTTCGTCGCTGGGAATCTGTGAACTCAAGAAAAAAGTTAAGAGTGAAAAGAGAGTTAAGAAATAGAAAAAGAAAGGGGAAGAGAGAAGGGGAAAAATGGGGGGTAAATTATTTTCGATTAACTGACAGGAGTGAAAGAAAAAAGGCTGGGAAATGAGAGAGGAAAAAAAGAAAAGGGAAGATAGAGGAAAAAAGGAAGAGAAAAGGGGAAAGCTGAGATTAAAAAATTATTGTTTTTGTAATAATAAAAGTAACATAAATAATAGCAATGGCAACGTTTTTTTCATGGGAAGCTGTACTTTTTTTTTCCTTTTTTAAAAAAATTTAATAATTGTTGGGAAATAATAACGATTGAAAAACGAAGGATAGGGGTCGTAATCATAAAAGATGACGACAAATTGGTAAATGATAACACTTGGTCTGATTGTTTTTGCAATAGGCCAGTGGTCATGTGATCATTTAAACTGAGAGATCGACGATGATGACTAAAAAAAATACAGTAACGATTTGGCCACCCTTGCTCTCGTTGCACCTTGTCAAGTACATCTTCACCTAAAAAATAAAAATGATGATGATAAAAATAATAGTAAAGGGATAATAATACTAATACATTTAATAATGTAAAAAAAAAAATAATGATATGAAAATAACTGTGTGCTGCGATGATGATAAAAATAATAAAATAATAATAATAAATAATAAAATATAATAATAATAATAAAAATAATAATAATATAATAATAAAAATAATGATAATATAATAAAAAATAATAAAAACAAAACAAAACAAAACCACAACAACAACAACACAAACAAAAATGATAATAATAATAATAATAATAAAAATAACGATCGAGAAATAACATTAATAAAATATATAAAAATAAATAAAAAAAATAATAATTTTAATACGCAGAACTGCGTACACAAAATGAAAAAAAAAAAAAATCAAAAACTCATTTTCACCAAAACCCGGGTTTTTGCCCCTTTCCCTTTTATTACCATTATTTTTTTTTTCTTTTTTTTTTTTTTTTATAGTCTAGACTGAAGCGCCGGGGCCCGGTTTGGGAAAATTCTTCAGAAAATCATTTTGTTCAGTTCAAAATAACGATGAATAAGTGTAACCATAAAAATTTCCTGTTCAAAAGTTTTTCAGTCCCCATCGTGTTTCTACAATACATATGTTTAGTATTATACGAATAGGAGTACATTTTAAGATATGTTAGTTTTACTGCGGTTAAATAGGCCAGTTAAAAAATACAATAATGGTACAGATATATTAAAATAGTATAATATAAAATAATTGTTTGTAAAGTGAAAATTAAAAACTGAATATGCTAATGTACGTCATTCAGATATGGGAAAGCATACAATTTTTTTGCATAATCAGACCCCTAGCTGAATAATTTAAAGGTTATATAAATTTAACAAAAATAAGATCGTAGTTAATGAACATCTCAAATACAAAAAATTAATTCGATTACGTAAATTTTGTATAGTATATGAAAAACAAAAGGGGATAAAACCGTGCATCTTTACACTCGCAAGCAAATGTATTTTCCGATTAATGAGGTCTTGCAAAAGACGATTAATTTTTGTAATGAAAAAGAGCAAAATAATTAATACAGTCGTAGATGCGATATGCGTCACAAACCCCTAGGGAAATCTCTCCTCTCTCTTCTCTCTCCTCCCCTTAAATATAATATTATTATATAGAATAAAATATAAAATTTTTAATTTTAAATATTTTAAAAATATAAAAACACTCACTCACCAAACTCACCACTCACCACTCACTCACTCACCATCACTCATCACTCATCACTCACTCACTCACTCTCCGGTTTTCCCCCTCCTTCTCCTCTCTCTCCTCTCTCTCTCTCTCTCTCTCTCTTCTCTCTTCCCCCTTCTCTCTCTCTCTCTCTTTCTCTCACTCACTCTCCCCTCTCTCTCTCTCTCTCTTTTACATCTATCATTATCTATCACCATCTATTCCCCCATTTTATTTTCTATCTTTTTTACCTACTATCTGTCTTTACCTATCTATCTCTCCTTTTTATCATCTATCTGTC
>NW_023650128.1:0-6113 GCF_015228065.2 Penaeus monodon | reverse complement strand
AAAGACCCCTTCTTGGGTCCAGCTTTTCGTAAGGATAATCAGCGTACACCACAGACCCTTCTCAGTTCGGTGTCCACGTCGACAGAGGAAAAAACCCCCAAACAGATTGCCCGAAACGGCAATGATAAGGGACCCGGGTTTAATCCTTAACTGTATTGCCTGAGGACAAGGGAAAAAAAAACTCCATGTCCCCAATAACTGGGAGAGAATACAACCTGTGTATTCATAAACTGGACTCCTGCCAGGACTTTGGGCCCCGAGATAAAAAACCCTCTCCAGTACTTAGGCAAAAAAACTAATCATCAGGTAAAGATGCCCGATACAATATGTCCACATATGGAAAATTGTCTCTACTGCACTGTAAAAGGGGCACAAATGATGTCGCGGAATCCATGTGAAGGTTCTTGCATAAGGAGTCATCTGCACATCTTCTACCCCGTTTTTGTATTGTGGCATCTTCTAGTACTGGCATTAACACCAAGCAGAGATCACCATGCATCAGGTTTTCAGCCAAAAAGAGAGGATTCCAGGGTTCTAAAAGACATCCGAAGAGATGACAGGGCAGGACACAACTGTCAGCTGTGGTTCCATAGCCAAGCAGAGTCATCATGGCAAGCCATGTAGGTGATGGCCCAGGATCTCGTCTTTCCCCATCAGTCTCAGGATCTGCAACAGCAATATACAGCCAGAAAAACGGAAACAGAAAATTCTGATGAGCGGGAACAATGGGACGAGCATGAACCCAAATTATAGGGAGTACTCGAACAGCTTGTAGAATCTTCTTGACAGTATAATAATATAGGAAATCTCCAGCATCAGCACATTCTACTTATATTATGCTCAACTTATCTCAGAGTGGCGGTATTTTGGGAAACAGGAACATCTAATGGCTTGTTTAGCATACTTAGTAGTTCTTTCCGCTTCAGCTCACTTATGTTTAATTTAAATATCAGTGACCAGGATGTTCCTCTTTTGTTTTGGTGACTTTGGTGGCAGACAATTGGGACATTAGATTTTACGTGGCCAACCTGACAAGTCACCCCTCACCTCAAAGTCCATATCACCCTCTTTATCAGAGCCTAGGGATTGGGAAGAAAGCATCTCTTCTCACTGTCAATATTAAACTATCATGAAATGGGTATGCACTCCTCACCTTTTATTCTGTGAGATGAACAGCTCCTTCTATTTTAATCCTTATCAGTGTGCACTAATAATTTGCGACCAGACCCAATGTTTTTAGCCCGTAGACTATATCACTAACTTTGGCACTACACGGTTGTAATTTCTTAGATAATCCTGCATTTGGGCTGAGAAATTATAGAAGTTGCATCACGTGTGTATATATCTTTCACCTGGGATCGTGACTGGTATCTTTCACGGTTAGCTGCGCCTTTCTCCAGTACAGCTGACACCGATTTAGACTTTGTTTGCAATAATGAAGTCTTGTGTCTCAGGTCCTCTAGTTGTCCCATGGCCCATTATAATGAAAGAATTTTCAATATGGTACTGAGGGACCCTTTTTATACATAAGGAAGTGAGGGAATCATGGATTGTCCTGTGATATGCTGAATTGTAGGCAAATAGCAAAAGGGAGCAGTGTATCTCAGTTTTTAGGGTCATCATATGTTGTACTCCTTAATATTTGCATTATGGTCCCATTTACATGCTCCACCAACCATTACTTATGGATGGAATGGAGTTGTAGTGTCCCTGTTTATCGCAACAACCTACAAATGTCTTAAAAACTTCTTTTATAAATCTCCTCCACCATCTGTTATTAATGTTTTTGGAATGCCGTGGATACTGACAACATGTGTTATAAAAGCTTGGGTACTTCTTTTGTTTCTTTGTTTTGTGGTGATACAGCTATGAGGAATCGGGTCAGCACATCAATACTGTCAGCACATACTTTGCCCCATATTTGAAACCCGGGAGTGGGCCTATCAATTAGGTGTGTACACTCAAATTTTTCCTTACACCTGGGAAACCCAGCAGCGGAGCAGTCACATTTTACATTTTTGGCAAAAAAATACATGACTTTACATATTTTGGGAGTCCTTTGACATACCCGGCCAGAATACAAACTCTTTAGTCTCTCAACGGAACCCGGACCCCTCCATGACCTGCCAAGTGGAGGCAATGGGCCCGATACGATGCTATGTTTTATACACGTCTGGAAAAAACCCTCAAATGTCTAGCTGATCATAAATTGACATGGGTAGATAGAGAACTCCATCTTGTTATTTTGAAATCATGACATAGTATTAGTACAATGGTGAGCAGAGGGAGTTATAATTTTGGGAGTTTTGGGGTTACTCTTTATTTCTAAGAGTTGACACATATGAACACAGGAGACATGTTAGTTATAGGGGTAATCGCGGTTTTGCGGGTTGCGGCCAGCTAGCCCGGGGAGAGGGCGAAGCCGGCCTAAAAGGCCTAGTGCTTGACACAAACTATCGGTCAAACTAGGTGAGATATAAAGTGACCCCCGCCCTCGCTAAGCAGGTGGTTCTTATTTGGGACTTTGGATCCGCGTGGTATCTAGCCACGGGGTCCACTGGTAACAGAAAATAATGTACAGTGTAGCATGCGGGCCCGGTGACCTCATCTCGCTCCCCCATGCCCCTCCAGTGCTTCTATTGTTTCCGGCAGCGGGAATGGTCATTATTATATGAGGATGCCCTACGCCTCATGGAGTTTGTCGCCAGCGACCAGCACGGTAAGGTCGGCTCTGCCCTTGCCTCTCTCCGGGCGGGCTAAACCCCATGACCCCCACGCTCGGCCTTTCTTTTAGACAGTCGCGCTTTCGTTTAGCGTGTGTTCACCCACTCACAAGTTTTGTGAGCCCGACATACGTGATACCCTCTAGACTTTTACAATCTGTGCCCAGGGTGGCGCTGCGTCCTTCCGGCTCACAGCATGAACGCAAACCTTTGAAGAAAATCTGCTCGACTGCTTCAAGACATGGCTAAAAAAAAAACATGTAAATAAGTTGGGCCCCTTTTCTTATTTTTTTTCCTTCCCCCATATATGGTTAAGCCTTTAGTTTTTTTTTGGGTTAAAAAGTGCTAAAGACAGCAAATGGCACTTCTCACACTATTTCCTTCACCTCAGAGGCACTTCTGTGTGATCGAGTATGTGGTCAATAAACATGAATATCGTACGTTAGTTAAGTAGTTAATTTATTTTTTCTCGTTTTTAGAGATTTTTGTTGTTTCATCTGCAGCGAATTTATGCGTCTTGATTTTATCTATCAAATATCATTTCATTTATCTCGTTCCTCCCCTCACCCCCAACCCGACCGCCTTTTCTTTTGCTTGCGGTCACTTGGATGAGAAAAGGTTGTTTCCCGTCTTGGAAATGACCTCACTTTCTCTTTTCTCGGTCGGTTGGCGACGTGGGAAGGGTCAAGATGACCGCTTTGGGTTTCCCCGTAATTTGGTGTTGTTTTTTGACGCCTTGGGGGTTAACCCTAGCATTGTTACATTGCTTTTGGTGACAGGTAACGTAACGCAATTTCATTAAAATTATTTTTGAATATAGCGTAGGATCTCCCCATTTCATAGTGCACAGGATTGCACGATAATTGCCCCAGGGTTGTGTAAACGCCTAATAGATCTGCGCTCCGTCGTTCGAACAAGGTACAATAAACCAATCGGCACCTTGAGTCGATGTGACCCGCGGTTATGAAAGTTGTTAATGTAGGACTAGGGTTTTTAAGCTAGAATCATTATTCGCTTTTTAATCACCCCTTTTTTCACCCTTTTTAAAGTCTTTTTGAGTTTTGGGTATACCCCAAGTGGATTTAAAATTTTAAATATCCTTAGGGAATTGCGGCCCCCATCACAATATGCAGAAAAGAGGGTTTTTTTCCCGGGGCCGAGTCGCTTCAGTCAAGGACGGTATTTGGGTATAGGACCCCCCCGTATAGAAGCTTATGCATAGTAGATTTGTCCCTCCAGTTCAGTTTTCCCTCCCCCCCGGATGATTTGCTTGCTAAAATGTTGGCGAATTTTTTTTTCATGTCACCTTTCTTTATGCTATTTCGGCATATCATTATAATTTGTTTTAATGGGGGATTTTGAAAAATTTTATATAGCTAACATTCTAATTTACTTTAGTTTTTTTATAGGAACAATATTTGGGTTGTGATTTATTTTCGCTTTTTCCCCCCATTCACACTAGCGCTACACACATGCAACAACAACATTTACCCCACCACACACGCAGAAAAAAAGACCTGAACCTTTTTATTAATAGGGGTTTTGGTTTCCTTAGTGCCAGCGCAAAATTTAAAATGTTCTCTTTTCCCAAATTTGTCTTTTGGACGAGTGTCGATTTATGTACAAATTTCATTTTTTTTCTCCCTGTGATGACAGGTCAAGTAAAATCCTTTCGGATTGCCCATGCCCCTTTTCCCTTTTCTACTTCATATCTATCAGAACGGTTAGGTTTAAGCCAGGGCCCTGCAGATCACTCTGAGTCTCCATCCCATTTTTTCTTTACTTTTTTAAAAAAAAAAAACACAAAAAAAAAATAAAAACGAAAATAAATAAAAAAAAAAATATTAATTTTTTTCTTACCCGGCCTTAGTGTATGATCTGGTTCCTCGACATATATTTCAGTCGGGAAAGGCACAGCACCGAAGGAGGAAACCCAGAGCTGTGAGAGAACACCAGCAACTTGCTGCAGGGACCTGGGCACCCCCGGGTGATGGGATGGGCGGCCGGGGACGCCCGCAATCCCCTAATCCAGAGCTGTAGCGCAGGTATAAAATGCCCCGAGAGCCACCCCTGCCCGACACCCATAGATCCCAAAAAGATTATGAAAAGTGTGAAATGGGGGACTGGAGAGATCTTGAGAGTTGGACGAGACGCCCCCCAATTGGCCGGGCCAGGACTTTAGGAGGGAGACGAATCCAAAAACAAGGAGGACCCGTGCGAACTTTTGAGGGGGTTTTTGGGACACGAGGGGACAGATTAAACCAAGGGCCAGGAGGAAGGCAGCAGGGATGAAACCCATGAGATGCCCAGGACAACGCACGAGAACGAGCGCCCAGCCAATTTGGGGTACCTTTGAAGGCCCCGGGGGCGGGGGCGAGTGGGTGGCCGAGCAAAAAGGGTTTGGAAAATTTCTATTTGTTACCATGGACCACGTGGCGGGTTACCACGCGGACCCCAAACCCCCAAATAAAAACCCCCCACTCTCCGAGGGGAGGGGACCTTGGTATAAAATATGACCGTTTTAGCGCCTGAAAACGATAGAAGCGCGGAGGGGGGGGAGGGGGGGCGAGGTGAGGCACCGGACCCCCATGCTACATGTACAGCATCCCGATCCATTAATTTAATGGGCCCCGCTATCATATTTCCAATCATTTTTTAATGATTTCTTCCCCCTCCCTGTCACGGCCGATACAAAATAGTTATCAGGGGGGATCCCATTTCTTATTTTACAATGCTCAGCCCCACAATTTTTGGGCCCCGCTAGTAATAACTTCCCCTCAAATCGCGCAACAGAATCTGCAAATGCAAAAGCCAAATTGGCCCCGCATATTAAAAAAACCAAACAATTTGGGGCAAATGCCCCTTATCACCAGTTGCGGGGTAACCCCCTATTTAAATTTTCTGCATCAATATTCAGAATGAATGTTTTTTTCAAAAATTTTATAAGAAAAGTTTACCTTTTGGCAAGCAATTCTTTAAGATCACAGACTATTAAGGATGATTTTTTCGGTTTAAGTTTGGAACCCTTTGTCCTTTCGAAAAGGGTTAGCTTTTTGTGCAAAATTTAAAATGAATTTGTAATAGTAATTGAAAGACCAAAAAATGACTGCCCCGCTCTTTCAGTACCAAGGTTTGGAAATTTAATGCTTCTAATTTTTTCCCTTTTTAGGGCTGATACCCCTTTGGAAATTAATACCCAAAAACCTAACCTTTTTTGGGAAAAAAACTACATTCCCAGTTTTAAAAAAAATTTCTTTGCGTAATCTATCAAAAATACCCCCCAAGAATGTACAGGTGTTCTTCCCATGGGACCCAAGAACAATGATAACCCAAAAACTAAGGTGGCCCCCCATTAAACCGCAAAGCATGATTTTTTTTAAAAAAATTCCC
>NW_023650127.1:0-6113 GCF_015228065.2 Penaeus monodon | reverse complement strand
AGAATTTTTTTAAAAAAACACTTGATTAATTTTATGTTTTGTTTTTAAATTTGTTATTGTTATTTAAAAAGAATCTATTGACAGATTTTAAATTTTTAAAAATTTTTTAAATATTTCTTTTTAAAACAAGGTATTCGCCGCTAATGACCTTGCGTTGACGGGGGCAGATTTTTAAATAATCAATCAATCAACCCCTATTTATATATTATATTTTATAATATATATTATATATATATATTATATATTTTTACATATATATATATATATATATTATATATTATATATATATATACATATATATATATTTTATTATATATATATTATATATATATTATATATTATATATATATAATATATATATGGTGTGTGTGTGGTGTGTGTTTGGTGTGTGTGTGTGTGGTGTGGTGTGTGTGTGTTGTGGGGTGGTGTGTGTGTGTGTGTGTGGTGTGTGTGTGTAAAATTCCCCAAAAAACCTTAAGTACATGCGTTTCGGGATATTTGGTTTGCGCACAAAAATGCAAACCTAAGCCGCAGGAAAGACCCGCATTCCATTTTTTGTTTTTTCCTTTTTCTTACCCTTTCCTGCGTTTTTTTTTTTTTTTTTTTAACAATAGACAAAAAAAATGAAAGAGAGGGGAGATAGAGAGAAAAAAAAGGGTGAGAGAGAGAAAAAACCGGGAAACACGATTTTTTTTCCCTATTCTTTACGTGTTTTTTTTTCATATTTTGGGGTATCTCTCACGAAAAAAAAAACAAAAACCTGACTCGCACGTGTTCACCAAAGGGCCCCCGGATCTTAAACGCGTACAATAAAACCTTTCAGAAAAATAGCATATAATATAGTTTAAAAGGCAAAACACTCCAGTCATGGTCTAAACTACATTCGTGTTTTTTTTCATGGCAGTTACTCATTCGTCTTACCGTTTTAATACTTTGGTTTCACTTGCCTTCTTCAAGAATATGAGGTATTCGGCGGGGGAAAACATTTTGACTTGTGTAACATAGTTTAATCTTTTTTATCTCATTTAACTTCTATTAAAATTTTTACAGTTAAAACACTTTATTCTTCTCACCACGTTGATCTGGGTCTCATGCTTCCTTATAGTATACTGAGTATACTGGACACGAAAGCGTCTATCATTCTGATATGTTTTCTCATTTGACTTTTTTCCTACTGAAGTCGGAATTTTAAAAACACATTTATTCTTTCCAGCACGTTTGATACGGGACCCCACTTCCCTCGTTATTAGAATACTGAGACATTTTGGTACCAAAAGCGCACTGATTTTTTTTTACCATTCTAATATTTTTTTTCCTCACGTGACTTCTCCCCCTACTAAAATCAAAACACTTTTCATTTGTCTTACTCTATTGGCTACTATTCTCTCATTTTCCCTCATCTAGAAAATGCAAAAAAATAGCGGACACGAAACAATACTTTGTCTTACCATGTTTGATACTGTTTTTTCTTTTCCTCCTTCTACTACAACTAAAATATATCACCCAGGGAGCTAAATCGTTAGTCATGGGGTAGATTCCACTTTTATGCCTTGACCGAGGGTTTCTAAAAATGGGAGATCGTACGTAACGCTTTCTCGAATTATACTGAAAAACCCGAACGAAATTTTTAGAAAGCTTTTTGATTATTCGTTTCTTTTTTCTGAACCATTTCGTGGCCCGCCTTGTGAAAGGGGATGTTAACTTCTTTCCATGCTGCTCTGTCTGTCTGTCTGTCTGCTGTCTGTCTCTCTCCTCTCTCTTTTCTCTCTCTCTCTCCCCTTCTTCTCTCTCTCTCTCCTCCTCTCTCTCTCTCTCTCTCTCTTTTCCTCTATATATTTAAAAGTCTAATACCTCGATCATTTGTGGCCTATGCAATTTTATTTAAGTGATCCACAAACGGGGTAAAATTGGGACAAATGTCTTAAAATTAAAAAACATAAATTCTTATTTTTTTTTTTTATTTTTTATTTTTGATTATTTTTTTTTTTTTTTTTTTAATTGGAGTGGGCCAAGCTTTCATCACAAAAATTACGTCCTAAATTAGGAAAAAAAGGGTGTCTCGACTTTTTTTTTTTGGTCGTTGACAAAATTACTGAACAACACAACGATTGGGTGGGGGTAATTTTGGTCTTATATAACTAAAAGATATATAGAGAGATTTACTGATATAAAAAAACATTTAGGCAGATACTTATATACATGGTGGGGTTGTGTGTGTGTGTGTGTGGGGGTTTGTGTGTGGGGGGGGTTGTGTTGTGTGTGTGTTGTGTGTGTCATATATATATTATATATATTATATTTTAATTTATAATATATATATACGCATATATATATAATATATATATATAAAAAATTATCATATATAAATATATATATATATATATAATTTATATATAAATTATAAACAACCACCCCCACCACACACACCACACACCCCAACACACACACACCCACACACACACACAAAACCACACACATAATTTTAAAATATAATATATATATATATTATATAATATATATATAATATACCTATTATTCCCACCCCAAAAAACGCACTATCTATCATTCTATCTTCTCTAGTCTTATATCTATCTATCAAACACACACTTAAAATGATAATAATCTTCAATAAAAATGTACGTAATACGTATATATTTATATATATATTATATATATATATTTTATTATATATATATATATGTATATACATGTTTTTTTATATACATATATATATATTATAATATTATATATTTTATATATATATATACATATTTTATATTATATATATTTATATTATATTTTGTATATTTTAAATATTAATATTTATATATATAAAATTTGTTGAAAATTAATTTTTATTATTTTTTATATATATATAAAATTCCCTTAATCATTATTTTATTTATATTTTATTTTTATATTTTATATATATGAGCATTATTAATGTAGTTATATCAGATATATAAAAAACAAAGTGATAGGAAAAAAAAATTAGGAAAAAAAGGAGAGAGAGAAGATGATATATAAAAAATGTTATATATTTAATATATATACAAAAACCCACACACATTTTATTTATACATTGCATATAATTATATTAATTATATATATACCATGCACACACGCACACACACATACACACACACACACACACACACACACCCCAAACACACCCCACGCACACAACACACACACCACACAACACACCCCACGCACACACCACACACCGCAACACACAACACCACACCACACACACACATAAAATTTTATTATTATTAATTTATTTTTTATTTTTTTTTATATAATTTTTGGGGGTGTGTGAAAAGTTGTGTGTGGTGTTGTGTGTGTGTGGGTGAGAAAGATAAATTACAGATACGAAAAACTGAACCGAGATATAGATTACAAAAAGACTGAAAACTATAGATGACCATCACAATAAGTATGCGTTTTGACTCACAAACTCATTCAAAGGCGTAACAGCCAGCTAACGCCAAGGATTCATTTACCTCTACGCTTCGCTCTACTACACAAAAAAGCTCTCACTCTCTCCCTTGCTTAAAGACCCTTCTTTGCAGGGTGATTCACTTTGACGCGATGTTTATTGCCTTTTTACAAATAATCCCGCGCGAGTCTCCACGTTGATTCATTCAAAACCAAAAATTGTCGACGTGTCGAGTTTTTTCCATGCAACACTTGCTTCGTATTCCAGGCTATACTGATCTTATTTTTTAGCGCGCTCAACCAGCTCACTGGACGTCTGTAATTAGACCCTGGAATGAAAGTGTGTCTAATAAAATTCCACTACAAAATTTATCTTTATCCTTTTAGAAAAAATATTTATTTAAAATGTTGAAGAAAAAAATACCCTTGATTTTTTTCTTTATTAATTTTCTTAAAAATGATTTTCATATCATGAGAAAAACAAAAGAGTATTATCGGGCCTCGGTGATAAAAATCTAAAGAATTGAAGTTTAATTTTTTTCGTTTGCATTTTTTGCTTAAGCATTGTGAAAATTGTACCATCTAATTACCAATGCATAAACATATAGTCGTTATAATTTTTCCCATTATTGATATAAAAATATTCGTTTTTTTCTCCTGTGTGTATATATATTTATATTATATAATATATTATTTTATATATATATATACATTATTTCCTGTATATATACACATTTATTATATGTAAATATATTTACACGCACAACCCGCCCACACACAACCACCCCCCACACAACCCTAATATAAAATTTTATATAAATATTTTATTATAATATATATATATATATATTATGTTTTATATATGTTGTATATTTTAAAATAAAATTTTTATTAATTATTTTATATATATTTTGTGTGGGTGTTTATAAAATATATTTAATATAATATATTAATTATATAATATATTACATATAATATTATTACAAACAAACCCAAAAAAAAACAAAACACACACAAAACCCCACACCCCACACCAACCCAAAACACACACCACACACGCCACACACCCACCCACACACACACACACACATATAATATATATATAATTATATTATATATATATATACATATATTTTTAAAATATATATATATATATGTGTGTGTGTTGTGTGTGTGTGTGTGTGTGTGTGGTTTTGGGGTTGTGTGTGTGTGTGTGTGTTGTGTTGTATATTATATATTTTTATATTAATAATAATATATTATTGCTATGTTATATAATTAAAATTTTAATATTATAATAATATTATTATGTTATCTTATAAAAATATATACTAATATATTAAAAATATTTCATATTACGCTCGTACCTGTGCATTGTGTGTGTGTGTGTTAATATATATATAATATATAATATATATATATAATAATATATAATCACACAGATATTATATATATATATATATATATAATATTTTACATATATATATATATATATTATATTTATATATATAATATATATATTATATATATTTATATATATATATATATATGTATGCATGCACACCACACACAAACATATATATACACACATATAGTATACACACACAATTCACACCTCACAACAACCACACACAACCATACACACACACACGTATATATATTAATAATAATTTTAATATATATTAATATATATATATATATATTTTATATATATATATTAAATATATATATATATATATATATAAAATAATATTATATATAATATATATATATATATAATATATTATTATATTATAAATAATATATTTATATTATTTTATTATATATATATATTTTATAAAATTTATTTTATATATATATTATATATATATATTTATATCTATAATATATTTTTTTAAAAATTTTAATAATATATATTATAATATAAAATATACTGTGTTGTTATGTGTGTGTGTGTGTTGTGTGTGGTGTGTAAATGTGTGTGTGTTACTATTTGTGTTTAATTTTGTTGTGTGTGTTGTGCTGCATACAAAATTTTAAAATTTTAATATAAAATTATATAATATATTATATTAACTATATTATATATTTAATATAGTTATTATATATATATATATTTATAATATATTATATATATATAAAATTGGTGTGGTGAAATTATTTTATATATATATATATATATTTTTAAAATTTTATATGTAAATTATATTTAAAATTTATTATATAAATATCGTGTTTTAATATTTATTATATATAAAATTATTATTATTATATATTATATACACACCACACACACATGCACGGGTCGTATCGTGATATATGTCATATATTATATATTTTAAAATATATATAATATATATATATACTTTCTATATATATTATATATATATATATATATATATTTTATATATACACACCCCACCACACCACACACCACACCCACACACACACCCCACCACAACACACCACCACACATATAATATATATATATATATATATATGTTATATATTTTAATATTTATATATAATATATATATTTTTGGGTGTTTTGGGGGTGTGTGTGTGTGTTGGTGTGTTGTGTTGTGTGTGGGGTGTTTTGTTTGTGTGTTGTGTGTTTTTTGTGGTGTGTGTGTGTGTGTGTGTTGTTTGTATATACATATTTTTATTTTTGT
>NW_023650126.1:0-6114 GCF_015228065.2 Penaeus monodon | reverse complement strand
TTTTTTTTTAAAAACCTTTTTAATATTAAAAACCCCCCCCGCTTTTTAATTTTTAAAAATTTTTTTTTTTTTTTTTTTTTTTGAAATTTTTATACTTACCATAAAAAATTTTTAATTTTTAATTTTTTTAAAAAATTTTTTTTGGATAAAAAAAAAAAATTTAAAAAATTTTAATTTTTTTTTTCCTTTCTTTTTTAAAACAATTTTTATTAAAAAAAAAAAACCCCCAAACAAAAAAAAAAGGCTTTTTTGAATTTATAGTCTACTTAAAAATTTTTCTTATTATTTTTTTGTTATTTTTACAGTTAAAATAGTTTATTGCAATAATACTAAAAATTTAAGTAATAAAATAATAAAATAATAAAATAATAATAAAATAAAATAATTATAAAAAAATTAATAAATTAATTAATATTCAAATGTTATAAAAATTCTCTTTATTCTCACTTTTATCATTTTATTGTTATGATTTACAATTCTGGTAATTATTATCATTTTCCCCTAATAATTGCCGAATCACCAAAGAAATCGAAAAACGTCATTTGGAATCTCTCAAAGCTATATTTCGCTAGATTTTGCGTTTTTCGACTTTTGGAATTTTTTTTCTATCCTTTTTTATATATATATTGAACATTCCTGTTATTATCATCTTTTTATCATATTATCATCATTATTATCGTTATCATCATTTCAATTACTCATTATCATCATCATTATCATCATTATTGTTTTAATCAATCATTATTGCAATTGTTATCATTATTATTGCATATATGGAGTTAATATATTTTTGCAATAATACTAATAACCACAAATTAATGATAGTATAACATAATAATAACAATAATAAACGATTTTATAATAATTAATTTATCATTATCTTAATTAGTATCGTTTATTACTGTAATATACTTTTATATTAAATTTTTGCAATTATACTACAGTACAAATATAATATGATAATAATAACAATATAATATATAATAACAATATTATAACCATAGCATGATTTTATATATTATACTTTATTATTATTGTTATATTTCAGTTATAATAAAATTTATTGGCAATAATACTAATAATTAAGATAAAATATAATAATAATAATAATAATAATAATAATAATAAATATAATAATAATATAATATAATATATCAAATTTAATCAAAATTCTCTTTTTTCCTTTTATCACATTATTGTTATGATTAATACAATTCTGGTAATTATTATCATTATTACCCTAATAATTGCCGAAATCCCAAAGAAATCGAAAAAAACGCATTTTGGTAGTATTCTCAAAAGCTATTTTCGCTAAATTTGCCGCTTTTTCGACTTTTGGGAATGTTTTTCTTATACCTTTTTTATATTATATATGGACACAATTCCTGTTATTATCACCCTCATTATCATGATTATCATCTTTTATTATCTTTTATCACCCTATTATCTTTCTTTATCATCATTATCATCACCCATTACCCACCCTTTATTGCAATTTTTTATCATCATTTTTGGGCAATTTTTTCCATTATTATTCCCTTTTTGGGGAGTTATAGTATATATTTTTGAAATAATACTAATAACCAAAAACAATAATGATAGAAATAACAATAATAAAAAACAATAATAAGGGTTTTTAAATAAATTATTTATATAATTATCTTAATTTTATCTTTATTACTGTAATTTTTACTGTTATAAAAATTTATTTTTGCAATTATACAAACCAGTACAAATAAAATTTAATGTTTAATAATAACAATAAAAATTCTAATAACAATTTTAAAACCCCTTAAGCATAAATTATTATTATACTTATACTTATTATTATTATTGTTATGTTTTACATTTTAAAAATAGATTTTTTTGGGCAAAAATACTAAAAATTTAAGATAAAAATAATAATAAAAAAAATAATAATAATAATAAAATAATAATAAAAATAAAATAATAAAACATTCAAATTTATAAAAATTTCTCTCTATTCCCCTTTTTATAAATCATTATTTTTTGTTTAAATAAAATTTGGTAATTTTATCATTTTTTACCCTAAAAATTTGCCGAAATCCCCAAAGAAATCAAAAAACTTTCATTTTGGAGTATACTCTAAAAAAGGCTTTTTCGCTAGATTTTGCCGTTTTTTCGATTTTTTGGAATTTTTTTTCTTTACCTTTTTTTTTTTTTTTATATGGCCCAAAATTTCCTGTTTTTACCCTCATCATTTCATGATTTTCTTTCTTTATATCTTTTATCATAACCCTTATCATATTATCATCATCATTATCATCATTATTGCAATTTTTATCTCATTATTGCAATTGTTTTTTCATTATTATTGAAAATTTTTGGGAGTTATGGGTATATATTTTGCAATAATACTAAAAAACCCACAACAATAATGATGTAATAAAAAAAATAACAAAAATAAGGGATTTTATAAAAAATTAATTATATCTTATTTTAATTGTATCGTTATTACGGGAAATTTAATTACGTTATATTAATTATTTTTGAAATTTCTACTCCCGTAAAAAATAAAAATAATGATAAAAATTAACAATAATAATACTAAAAAAATATTAAACCACTAGAGATTATTATTATACTTAAACTTATTATTTTTAAATTTTTTATTTTTTCAGTTATAATAGTTTTATTGGAAATTTAATCTAATAATTAAGAAAATTTAATAAAAAATAATAATAAAAAATTTAATAATAATAATATAAAAATTCAAATGTTTAAAAATTCTCTTTTTTCTAACTTTTTCCCTCATTATTGTTATGTTTAAATACAATTCGGGTTTAATTAAAATCTTTATTCCCCTAAAAATTGCCAAAATCACCAAAGAAATCAAAAAAACGTCATTTTGGATTTATACCCCTAAAAAGGCTATATTTCCCCTAAATTTTGCCCCCCCTTTTTTGGGACTTTTGGGAATGTTTTTTTTTCCCTTTTTTTAAATTTTATTTTTTAACAAAAATTCCCCTTTTTATTATCTTATCATTATCTGATTACCCATCTTATTTCTTTTATCATCATCATTATCATCATTATCATCATTATCATTTTAAATTATCAACATTATTGAATTATTACCCTCATTATTGAAATTGTTACTTTATTTTTGAAAATTATTGGATTTATAGATTATTTTTTGCAATAATCCTAAAACCACAAAAAAATAATGATATTTAATAAAATAATAAAAAACAATAATAACGATTTTAAAAAATTATTTATTCATTATCTTAATTAGTATCGTTTAATACTGTAATTTTTAAACTGTTTAAAAAATTATTTTTGCAATTATACACCAGTACAAAAATAATAATGATTTTAATAACAAAATAACCAATAACAATATTTTAACCCACAGCAGGATTATTTATACTTATACTTATTATTTTTTATTGTTATGATTACATTTATAATAGTTTTTATTGGAAATAATACAAATAATTAAGATAAAAAATAATAAAAATTAATAATAATAAAATAATAAAATAATAATAATAAAAAATAATAATAATAATTTTAAAATTTTAAAAAATTCCTTTATTCTATTTTATCTTTCATTATTGTTATGTTTAAAAAAAAAAATTCTTTTAATTATTACCCATTTTACCCTAATAATTGCCAAAAATCCCCCCCGGAAATCGAAAAAAACGTCATTTTGGAGTATACTTTTCAAAAGGTATATTTCGCTAGTTTTTGGGCCGCTTTTTGACTTTTGGGAATTTTTTTTCCCTTATACCTTTTTTATTTTTAAATATATGGACACAATTCCGGGTTATTTAACCCATCTTTTATCATGATTATCATCATTATATCGTTATCATTTCCATTATCATCATTATCATAATCATTATCATCATTATTGCAATTATTATCATCATTATTGCAATTGTATCATTATTATTGCAATTATTGGAGTTATAGTATATATTTTTGCAATAATACTAATAAACAACAATAATGATAGTAATTACAATAATAATACAATAATAACGATTTTATAATAATTATTTATATACATTATCTTAATTAGTATCGTTATTACTGTAATTATTACTGTTATAATAATTATTTTTGCAATTATACTACCAGTACAAATCGAAAAAACGTCATTTTGGAGTATACTCTCAAAAGGCTATATTTCGCTAGATTTTGCCGCTTTTTCGACTTTTGGGAATGTTTTTCTTATACCTTTTTTATATTATATATGGACACAATTCCGTTATTATCATCATCATTATCATCATTATCATCATTATCATCATCATTATCATCATTATTGCAATTATTATCATCATTTTTGCAATTGTTATCATTATTATTGCAATTTTTGGGGATTTATTAATTTTTTGCAATAATACTAATAACCACAACAATAATGATAGTAATAACAATAATAATAACAATAATAACGATTTTAAAATAATTATTTATATCATTATCTTAATTAGTATCGTTATTATTGTTATTATTTCAGTTATAAAATTAAATTGCAATAATACTAATAATTAAGATAATACATATAATAATAATAATAATATAATAATAATAATAATAAAAATAATATAATAATAATAAATAATAATAATAATAATAATAATATATTAATATTCAAATGTTATCAAATTACTGTTTATTCTCACTTTTATCATCATTTATTGTTATGATTAATACAATTCTGGTAATTATTATCATTATTACCCTAATAATTGCCGAAATCACCAAAGAAATCGAAAAACGTCATTTTGGAGTATACTCTCAAAAGGCTATATTTTGCTAATTTTGCCGCTTTTTCGACTTTTGGGAATGTTTTTTTAATACCTTTTTTATATTATATGGACACAATTCCTGTTATTATCATCATCATTATCATGATTATCATCATTATTATCGTTATCATCATCATTATCATCATTATCATCATTTTTCATCATCATTATCATCATTATTGCAATTATTATCATCATTATTGTAATTGTTATCATTATTATTGCAATTATTGGAGTTATAGTAATATTTTTTTTCAATAATACTAATACCACAACAATAATGTAGTAATAACATAATAATAACAATAATAACGATTTTATAATAATTATTTATATCATTATCTAATTAGTATCGTTATTACTGTAATTATTACTGTTATAATAATTATTTTTTGCAATTATACTACCAGTACAAATGATTATAATAATAATAATAAAATAATAATACTAATAACAATATATAACCACTAGCATGATTATTATTATACTTATACTTATTATATTATTGTTATTATTACAGTTATAATAGATTTATTGGCAATAATACCATAATTAAGATATAATAATAATAATAACAATTAAATAATATAATAATATATAATAATAATAATAATAATATAATAATAAATAATATCAATGTTATCAAAATATCTTTATTCTCACTTTTATCATCATTATTGTTTATGATTAATACAATTCTGGTAATTATTATCATTATTACCCTAATAATTGCCGAAATCACCAAAGAAATCGAAAACTATTTTGGAGTATACTCTCAAAAGGCTATATTTCGCTAGATTTTGCCGCTTTTTCGACTTTTGGAAATGTTTTTCTTATACCTTTTTTTATATTATATATGGACACAATTCCTGTTATTATCATCATCATTATCTTGATTATCATCATTATTATCGTTATCATCATCATTATCATCATTATCATCATTATCATCATCATTATCATCATTATTTGCAATTATTATCATCTTTTTTAAATTGCAATTGTTATCATTATTATTGCAATTATTGGATTATAGTATATATTTTTTCAATAATACTAATAACCACAACAATAATGATAGTAATACCAATAATATAACATAATAACGATTTTATAATAATTATTTATATCATTATCTTAATTAGTATCGTTATTACTGTAATTATTACTGTTATAATAATTATTTTTGCAATTATACTACCAGTACAAATATAATTAATGATAATAATAACAAATATAATACTTAATAACAATATTATAACACTAGCATGATTATTATTATTATACTTATTATTTATTTTATATTACATTTAATAATTATGATAAT
>NW_023650125.1:0-6114 GCF_015228065.2 Penaeus monodon | reverse complement strand
GGCTCCCAGGGGGCAAACAGGAAAAAAGGCATGCAAAACCCTGGGGCCATAGATTCACCCCCAGTTTTGAATAATTTCAAAGATGCCGCAAATGCCACTTTTTTTACACCCTCAGTTTGGAGATCCCTCCCCCAATTTCAGTGAGAGAAAAGGGGGTTTCCCTGTGAAAAGTGGTCCAGCCAGGGATCGTGACACCACCCCTTTTCCGGCCAAGGGGTGGTGGTCAACCCTGGTGAAAACTGTTCAAAGCCCTCAGCCCAAACTTCCCGAGCCTAACTGATCCGAGGTCTAACTACTATGAGCGTGGGGAGGACTTGGGTTCACTCTTCGGGTTGTTAGACAGGGTGAAAGTTATTTGCTTAGAAAAGGGCCCTTTTGACCTCCTCAGAAAATTACTGATGTACTTTTGCTTTCCCTTTTTCACAAAAACATCTGATTTTTTGCAGAACGTGGTTTTAAGTTTTGATCCCAAGTCATCAAGCTCATGAATACATTTTGGGGTTTCCAAAAGTCAATTTCTGTCTTTTTTTTGGGGCGACTCCTTTTGCCTCCTATACTATATAAAAATTTTTCACGTTTAAAAGATATTCTACAGTGCTACGGGGTCCCCCTTTTGAGTGCTGTAAAACCAACCAGAGACAGCTTCAAAAAACCTACAAGGTCTCACTCCCTCCCTATCCCACAACACACATACCAAAAATGGGGTGATCATTAGACGTTGGAAGTTCTAAGTGGAATGGGAAGGTAGCCACAACCCAACTTATGGTCAAAAACTAATAAAATCCCACTCCATAGATCCTTTGAGTGTTTTAGAAGAAGGGCGTTTTTCCTTGGACCTTTCCCCCAAAAAATCATGCCCCATGTCCACGATCGGGTCAGAGCCTGTACCGGACCAGAATTCGTTTTTTGGGGGGGAGCCCGAAATCCCTAGCCTTCGGGGTCACAGCATGATACTTAATTGTATTTTTTTTTTCATGTTGTGATGCTCTTGGAGGAGTACGTGGTAGGGTCCCCTTTTTCCTTTCCGGGAAGTGCCAGTGTTCCCTTTTTAGGTAATCATTCTCTCTATTTACCCGGGGGCTTGGGACCAGCATTTGGGACTTGGGCTGGCTTGGCCCCCATGCTTGGCGGGAATCAAGGGTAAGTTCCTTCCCCAAGGGAACAACGCGTCGGCCCGGTGACTCGAACCCTCGAACCCTCTCGTACAGTCTTGAGTCGATCTCTAACCTTTCGGCCACCCGGCCTTGACGATCATGGGCCCCATGTTTTTTCTCTTAGCAATTTAGGGGGTTTGGTTTGCCAGGGGCCTTTTCCGCCCGGTTTTTTTTGTTTTTTTTTTTAATTTTAGGGGGAAATTTGCAACGAAAAAGCAGGTTTTTTCCCCCTGGAAAAGGTACAGAAACCAGATTCTAAATCAAAAAATTGATCATAGAGAAAAACGAAAACATAAAAAAGACATATACCTTTTTTTTCTCGATTTTAAAAGTTTTTGTACTTTTGTCACGATACCTCTGGAAACATAAAACGTATAAAATTTCCCAAAAACACATCACCACAATAAAACCCTTTGTATGCCCAACAACAGCTGCTTAAGAACCACTTATGGGTTAACAGAAGGTTGAAAGTCAAAAGAAGTGCGACGGGGGTTGCATTCTGTCCTGCACCTCTTTAATTTTAATTCTGAAACAATTAGAGAGGTGCCTAGAAAATTTTAAAAGAACTTGGATGTTGGAGGATACAAAATATAAAATCTGAGGTCCCCCGTGATATAGTTTTGATTGCCAGCGTATCCTGATTACAACAAAAACTAGAAAAAGTTAGAGAACGCGAAAAGGCTGGTGTTTCTAATGCCAAGAAACTAAAGATCAGAAGATTTCAAAGAAAACCCGGCAAGAAAATGATGAACATGTTGCAAAAAAAGGAAAAAAATTGTGGAAAAAAAAGAGTCATTTATTTTGGAGCTGTTTTAACTAATACAATGATGTTTCACCGGAATAAAAGAAAAATTGCCATTGCCAAAAAACGCCACAATTGTCTCAATAACATCTGGAAAGACCGAAGCTTTCCCTTCAGACAAAGCTAGGTTATTGAACTCATTAGAAGTAGATAAAAAAAAAGACCCATAGTTTTGAAATGTGGTGTTCAACGATACTGCTATTAGGGGGACAGAGAAGACGAATAAAGTGTTTTGAAAAAATTTGTAAAGACCGGCTTTTTGTCATTTAAACAGGAGGAAATTTAAAGTTTTTTGGTCAGTGATGAGAGAAAAAGTATTGAAAAAAAACTTGCTGACGGGAGGGTGATAGGAAACAGAGGAAGAGGCAAACCGAAGACAAAAACTGAGCGAAATATCAAAAGATTTTTGCGGGTTGTCGATGGTACAGGGGAAAAGAAAAGCGTAAGATCGATTTTTAGTGGCAAAAGGATGGTGGAAGGTCCACGGCTTAAACAGAGCTTTTACCGTTATATGATAAAAATCCCCCCAACGGGGAACTATTCCCCTTTCTTAAAGTTTCACTTTTGGCCAAACTGTTTGCCGTTGTCGCCCCAAAAGCACCCGTGCATTGTGTTAATTACCAAAAGAAAACGCCCTGTCAAACATTGGTGATCGTTACAAAAATCACAAGCTTCGCCTCTTTTTGCCTTATATGCTTATAAAACCCGAGTAACCTACTCTGTTGGGGTTGAAGTCTTGGAGATGGCTATGGCTGCCCCTGGGGATGGTGACCCTCACTATTAAATATGTGTACCACCCACATGGGTTTTTCTGGACCAGGCTTCTCGTCCTGAGGAGCAGTCCCTAAATTCCAACTTTTTTAGTTCCCCTTTAAGCAGTGGTAATTGATCATCCTGCCACAAACCTGTCTCAGTTAAACCCCGGACTGTCAACCCAAAGGACCGCCGACATTGCCCCATAGAGAGGAGAATAGCAACTGCAGGGGTCCACAGTCCCCCCTGTGGTGTTCCCGGGGGTTTTTCCACAAGCTTATCTCAGGTTTTGGCGGCACCAGGATCCAAATGGGAAAGGAAAAACCCTGCTTTTCAGCCCAAAAACGTTGGTTATACACCTAATGTGACCCACAGCCCCCAACTTGCCGGGTAAGGGGCATTTGCTCTCCCACACAATTAAGGGGGGACTGGCAAACCTGGGCCCCCCCCCATTCCCCATTAACGCTAGGGCAAGAGAGCTGAAAGGAGGGGAGAAGAGAGGAGAGAAGGAGGAGGAGAGGAGGAGGGAGGAAGGGGAAAAGAGAGGGAGAGGAGAGATGTTGGGTGGTGCTCTTCTTATTATTTTTTAGTTCTCTCTGTCTATTTATATTGGTATCTTCTCTTATGTGTGCTGTGTATGTGTGTTTGTGTGTGTGTGTTTTGTTGTGTATTGTGTGTGTGGTGTGGTGTGTGTGTGTGTTGGGGTGTGGTGGTGTGTGTGGTTTTGGGTGTTTGTGTTGTGTGTGTGTGTTGTGTGGTGGCGCGCCGTTTCGTGCGGGTGCGGCGGTGTTGTTGTGTAGGGGTGTGTGTGTGTGCGCGTGCCTCATAAAGCTCAACATTATGGCAGGGGTGGGACAGATACACTTTTTTTTTTTATAAAATTTCAGTATTTTTTTAATGAAAAATTTGATTTTTTTTTACAATGCTAAAAATGAAAAAACCCAATTAGTTTAGTGAACTGATAAAAAAAGGGTATTGTTATATAAGACGAGTTTTTTTTAGGAAAAAGGGATGCGCGCACAAAACCCCCGCGTAAAGTATTTTTTTAATAGGGGTAAGGTGTCCTTTAGAATTCAGTTAAAAATTTTTTATAAAAAAAAAAAAAAAAAAAAAAAAAAAAAAAAAAAAAAAAAAAAAAAAAATATATTATATTTTAATTTATATATATATATAATTTTAAAAATACCATATATAACTATATAATATATATTATTGTATACCACTTATATGTATGTGTGTGTGTATAAAGTGGGGTTTTTTACACTTTAAATATATGCACTATAAATTTTTAATATGATATATAAATGCTGTATTTTTAAAATATATAAATATATTATTTATATATATATATTATATAAAACATATATAAATTTTATACCATAAATATATACATATAAACACCCCTAATGGGGGTAAACTATACATATATATGTGTATATATAATTATATTGGGATTTAATTGGTATTTTGTGGTTGTTTTTGTATTATAATTTTATAAAATTTTATATATAATATATAATATTTATATATATATAAATTTAAAATTTTTTTTTTTTTTTTTTTTTTTTTTTTTTTTTTTTTTTTTTTTTTAAAAAGGAGGTTTATGTCTGAGCCGCCGTGGTCACAGCAAAAACTAATTTTAGTTTTCAGTTTTGATGATCTTGGAGTCGGGGTAGGGTCCCAGTTCCTTTTTAGGGAATAAATATACACATAATATAATATATATTTATATATATAATTACCACAATATAATATGTAATTAATTTCTATATTTTTTTTCTTCAAAGGCCCTTTTTTTCCCCCGCAGGCATAGCCTCTCTCAATTTACTACTGAGAGGTTATTTTGGGATGCCCCCCTTGCTGATTGGATGGCTTCCCAATCAACCGCGGTTTGGCGCGCGACAGGGGGGCGCCTTTCCCCTACGCCCTGCGTTGGACTTCTAAGGCGATACGTCGTTTTCTCGCCGTAAAATCGGGCTCGAGGCAGCGTCGAGCACAGGCATTTTTTTCGACTGCTGCGGGAATGTTGAGCTCTAGCCACGCGGCAGCTTATAATATATATATAATTTATAAAAATTTAATAATATATATATATAAAATAATTTTTAATAAAACACCCCCACAAAAACACACACACACAACACACCCCACACACAACCCCAAAAAAAAAAACACAACACACACACACACACAACACAAATATATATATATAATATATATATATATATATATAATTATAATATTGTTGATATATAAAACATATATATATATATATATTTTTATATATATATATAAAATATAATATACATATAAATATATATACATAAACTGGAATGGGGGCACATTCTCTCATTCTTTGAAACTTTTTTCCACCGTTACATCTGACTCGCATGACGCCCTCCAGCTCATCGTGGAGAACGTTAAAAAGACGAACATACACAAAAGGAGAAATTTTTTGATTTTTATTTTCGAATTTTTTGTGATTTATTTTATCTTTGTCTCATTACATTTCCCTTTGCCTCACCGTTCTAAAGATGCTCTAAACTCCTGTAGTTCTATACGTCTCTATTTTTATTCGAATTTTTTTATGTTTTTTTTTCCCGCCTCTTATGTGTAAATAAAGTAAAAGAACAGTAGTAGGAACAAAACACACACACACACACACACACACACACACACACACCCACAACACACCACACACCACCCAAAACACACACACACACACACCCCACACACACAGCAATATATAATAATAAAATATTTTATTATAATAAAATATTATATATCTATATAATATATATTAAAATATTAAAAAAATATATTTTATAAATATTAAAATTTATATTATATTTATATTTATATAATAAAATTTATTAAAATAATATATTAATTTTATTTATAAAAATATTTTTTATATATATATATTATATATAATATAAAATATATATATTATATATATATTATATATATATATATATATATAATTTTTTTTTTTTTTTTTTTTTTTTTTTTTTTTTTTTTTTTTTTTTTTTTTTTAATATTTATTTATTTATTTATAATAAAAAAAAATAATAATTTTTTAATACAGAATTTTAAATTTTAAATTATTTTCTAAAAATTTTAAAAAAAATTTTTTAAAATAAAATTTAAAAATTAAAAAAAATTTTTAAAAAAATTTTTTTTTATTTTTTAAATTAGTGGGGGTGGGGGGTTGGGTTGGGTGTTGGGGGGGGTTTTTTTTTTTGGGGTGTTGGGTGGGGTTTTTGGTTTTTTCATGTTATTTTTTTTATATTAATTTAATGGGGGAAAAAATAAACTAATCTAACATAAGATATAAATAAATTTTTAAATATTAAAATGGGGGGAAAAAATTAAAAACAAAATATAAAAAAAAAATAAAAAAAA
>NW_023650124.1:0-32633 GCF_015228065.2 Penaeus monodon | reverse complement strand
AAAAGTTAAAATCCTGATCGTGTGAATTAGAAGGTCACAGACATTTGACCTCATGTTACAGAATATAGATATAAAATGAGGGATCTACACCCATGTGGGTAATAGAAATGGGAGAGTTAATCTTGCAAGGGCTGCAAGAAGATGGCAAGGCCTGATGGCAGCAGCAATCAGGGCCAACACAGTAGAAGTGAGGAGGAAAATAATAACAGAGAAAAACAAGCTAAAAACAAATATCCCCACTCATACAGAAGAATCTGCCATGATGCCTACACTAGAGGCAAACTTGCCGCTAAAAAATGACAAATTGCAAACCCCCTAATAGCAAGTTCTATCTATTGCAAGAAGGGACCCCCCTCATACAGTACATGAATGACCAGACCAATATGGAAATGACAGGAGAAGAAAGAGACATGGTCTTGAAATGTATGAGAGATATAGGCATAAACTCTCACCGGATGAACCCGAACCCCTAATGGAAAACAATACAGAGATAAATAATGAGAATGAAACTAAAAGTGAGAGTGAAATAAATAATGAGGAAAATAATGAAGAAGAATAAATAATGAGGATGAAATAATAAGAGGATGAAATAAATATAAAAATGAAAATGAAAGAGAAAGAGAACAAGAAAATGAGCAAAACAAAGAACTAGCCTTCCCACCCCCCCCTTCTAGCAATGAAACAGAGGAGCAACTCTGGGAAATAATGAGGACTCGGAGAAAGAGTGCCTAAATAGACCTACCCCAGGAAGAGGAAGATAATACACAGATCCCTCACCCATGAACAACTCCATAAGGAGCCCTGGCACACTGGAGCTATTCCTACCCACTCCTTCTTCTCCTCTTGTCCCTCAGGACTAAAAGAAAGGGAAGAGGCATGCAATATGCTCTTAGAAAAAGTAGTGGGGGCAATAGGCCAGTTGGAAAAGGTCCATTTCCAGCCTCAATGAAAGATCACTGAGATACCAAAAGATAAACACAAAGATACAGAAAAAGAAACGGAACCAGGTATCAGGAAGAAATCAAAATATAGAGGCAGAAGAGACACCACAAACACAAAAAAAAGAAAGATCCTAATACATGGATGTCTCTGAAAAATATGCTAGAAGGAAAACTGAGGAAGTAAAAGAAAAACAAGAAAACACCACCAAAAAACGGAAAGAAACAAGTAAAGCACAAGAGACAATACCACAGAACCACAAGGACCTCAAACAGAGGGATAGCTCCCCAAACAATATAATGCAAAGAAATTCCAGGTTGCACCCTCCCACACGAGGACCCCACAGATGAGGAAAAAACCCCAAACCTCATACAGAAACCCTACCCCAAAGGGCAGAAAGAACAAAAAGCTCCACACCAGAAAAGGGCCATTCTACAAACAGAACCACTCAGAGATGTGGAGGAAAACCCCCAAGCACAAGAATGGGAAAAAACAGAGTGGCATAACCACAGGGGCCACCCGCACCAAAGATACACAAACCAAAACCCACACTGGATAAGCCACCCACAGCCATGGAGGCCACCTCAGAGACAGGGAAGATTTCCTCAAAGAGGAAACTACCAATGGGCTCAAGGACAAGTAGGAGGAAGCAGTGGCAAGAAGGAGGGTACGGCAGATGGGGATGGAACTAATAGTATCTGAAGTGCCCTAACCAGAACCCAACTCTCTGTTCTTAGCAAAGGGAGATCTTTTGTGCCTGGTCCTCCCCAAAGAAAGCCTTGCTGGAGAACCTAGGAAGCTCTATGAATAGATTAAAAGAGCAAATAAACAAAAAGTTTGCAGACTCTCTCTTGCCAAACCTTGAGGAAGAGGAGTCAAATAGTAAGAAAAAGAGGAGGAATATACCCCAGCAGCTCCCGATGAAACAGAGAGTAAACATCCCTACCAAAAGATTACCAGGTCTGGAAACAATGGTTCATTGTGAAACCATGGATGTAGCAGAAACATCCTGAGGGCAGCTCCCCAAATATGAGCAAACAAGAGAAGCAGACCCTCAAAGATTTAGCTCAAAACCAGACTTGGTCATCAAAAAGCAGATAAGGATGGGCCTTAGTGGTTCTGAAAAGAGAAAGCTACATAGCAATGGGAGAAGCACATTTATTAGATAAAGAAACATACATACCAATAGACAACCCAAATGAAGCCCTACAGGCAATTAAGAGAGAAAGCAAGATCCTAGTAAACCGGTTTTATACATTAGATAATGCAGGGAAAGATTGTATGAACAGGAGGAGCTTCTTAGCAGGCCAAAGAGATGCTTTACTTGAACATGACCCAACAGTCCCACACTGGTACATACTACCAAAAACCCACAAGAAAAAGATCCTGATACAGGCCTATGGCCAGGTAGACCTGTTTTTGAGCGGCGCTGCAATGCCCCCACCAGACCAGTGGATAGACTGTTAACTACATATCTCACTCCCTTGTTGGAGCTCCTCCCAGAAAGACTGCAAGATACCACAGCTTTTTTACGGAGAATAAGCACACTCCAAAGGTTTACACCAGGTTCTTTCCTTTTCTCATTTGATATAGTATCCTTATACCCTCCATTCCACAGGAGAAGCTCTTGGTTGTGGCAAATTTCTATGAAAAGAATTTTGCATTTGTCAAAGAAAGCTTAAAATGGAATACAATATCATAGCCCCACCTCCGTACTTAATAAAAGAAGGAATAGACCATGTCTTACAAGGCACACTCCTAGATTTAACAATCACTTCTATAACCAAGGCAAAGGAACAGCAATTGGAGCTTCAGTCTCAGTAGCCATAGCTGAAATCTTTGTACATGCCAGCATAGAAGAGAGAAGGAGAAAACTAGAAAAACAGCCAGCAATTTTCTATAGATATATTGATGATATCTTTGGGATTTTTCACTGGCACAGAGGCAGAACTCATGGAATACCACCAGGAGTTGAATAAGATACACCCAGACTTAAAATTCACATTGGAATACAGTCAAAAGGAGCTGCCATTCCTTGACACTATGGTGTATCTGGATGCAGAAGGTAAAGTGCAAACCTCGGTGTATCATAAACCCTCAAACACACACCAGTATCTGCACTTCCAATCATGCCATCCTCCAAGCCTAAAAGATCCTTACCCTACTCTCAGCACTGAGAATCAAAAGAATAGTAAGTGAGCCACATAATTAGAAGAAGCACTAACAGACATGGTTACTTTCTTCACAAAAATAGGATTCTGTAAGAGAACACTAGGATCTGCTTTAAACAGAATAAAGAGGTCAACAGGAAACCCTCTTAGAAAGAAAAGTAGAACAGAACAAAACCGCTTAATTTTCCCCATGCTATATTCCCCATCCTTAGAAAGAGTCCTGAACTACTCTCTGAAAAGAAATATGGGAATGGGTAGTAGAAAATGCTAAAGGAACCCCATGGAAAAGAAATTTAACGGCCTCACATCCCATGATAGCTTTGGAGAAAAGGCAAAACAATAGCTGACCACCTGGTCAGAGCAGAATTCCCCAGGCCTCTCAAAAATAAGTAAAATATCAATAAACAATGAGAAAACATAAGAGATAGACATTAAGATACAGTAAAAGGAAAAAGAAACCAACTAAGAAAAAGAATGTCATAAAGTAAAATATACACAAACAGGAAAGGATATGGCAGTTAGAGAAATAGAATAGATTAATGATTAGGAGATGCATATCTCTATACATATCTCTCTAATAAAATATATATACACAGAAAATACCTTACCAAAAAGGGAAAGAATCAAAAGAAAAAAAAAGCAAAAAAGAAAAGTCACAACAAATACCAACCCCCACCGCTGATGCCACTATTTTCTCAGGAAATAAATCAGAAATCAGCAATTGATGTAAGAAATGCATACACTCTTATATACTATTTAACCTAACAATACCAAGAAAAGACCTTACTGTTTATTCTATAAAGAAAAGAAAAAAAGAAAAATGATAAGGTAAGAAAACAGACCTTTTCTCTAACTCAAAATGTCTTTTTTTGAGTGAAACATAGGAGAAATATATACAAATATAATACCTACAAGAAAAACAAGAGTTTGTTTTTCTCTCAGTATATACATATAATAATGTGTAAATAAAAAACACAAAAAAAGATAAAACTGAGGAAATACCAAAGAAAGAGGGATGAGGAGGAGAATCAGTGTGATGCCCAGGCAGAAGGCAGTAGAGGAATTGGGGAACTAGTCCTCCTCACCCAGGAGCGCAGAAATCCCATGCAATTTCACAAGATACATCTTATATGCAGGATTCCTGTAGACTAATATATTTTATATATTTTTATGTATTATAGAGAAAGTTTCTTTGAACTTATAGTACATTAAAAATAGTTTTTAAAGCCCTGGTAAGATAATCCTTTCTACCTCTCCTTACCGAAAAAGTTCGATGTTTTTCGATGTTTTGCTTTGGGTTTTCCCTCCTATAAATGTTTAAAAGGTAGAAACAGAAAGTTTTTTGAAGAAATACCTTTAAAATACATCGTGAATTTTGAGGAAAAATCAACAAACAAAGCCTGACTGCACCAGCTTTTCTTTAAAAAAACAAAAAAGGTCTAAGATTTTTCGGTTTGAAAAGTTACCCCAGGAGTTTGGTTTTCTTTGTTAACAGTCTTTTCTCTGTTTGTAAATAATAAGTCTCAACTAAGTCTTCAGTCCTGAGACATACCCCTCCCCTCTAACCTTTCACTTAAACTTTTTATATTTCTAATTTTGGATTTCTTTCAGGATCCAGGCAGTTGAGACAGGATACTCCAAATGAGGAACCTAACCACCCATCCTGACCACAAGTAACCCTTTGAAGGGTTCCTGCCAGTTCCATCTTTTTCAAAATCCTTATGTCTTAGAAGAAGGAGATGAGACTTCCTCTATTTACATGTTTCCTTTTTTTTGCATAGTCACCACATACCGACGAGATGAAGTTTCAAGAAGGCAGGCAAGGGACACAGGAAGTGGGAGCCCTTCCCCAGGCGCCGCCCCCCCCCCCCCCGCGCCCCAGCCTCGACCGGAAGGACCTCGGATTCGGTCACCGTTACCGTGTGACTCCTTTAGGAGTCTTTGTTCTTTTGTATATATTGTACCTTTTGAATAAAGACTTCAGTTAGCCTCTTACACAGCACTGATGAAGCCTCTGGCTGAAAGCGCTAGTGCTTTGAGTTAACTGTTATTTTAAGGATTTACATGGTTGTTTCTCTCCTCCATTCCTTAAATTAACTTTTTCTATTGTCTTTGCCCGCCCAGCAAGACATTAGTTGACCAAACAAAAGCTCTGAATTGCACATGACTAGTCCTTTTAAGGACTCTATTTTTTATAAAACGAATTGATACCTGTCTTTGCCCGCCCAGCAAGACTTTATTTACCAAACAAAAGCTCTGAATTTGTATATGACCATTTGAGAAACTAAGCTGATACCTGTCTGTGCGCCCAGCAAGACAGTTTACACCAGTGTTGCACATGCTCAGTCCTGGTAAGGACTTGTTCATACATACAGATACCTTTGACCCTTTGTCTTTGCCAGCCCAGCAAGACACTGTTGCACATGAACAGTCCTTTTAAGGATTACAGGAAACAAAGCTGATCAGTTGCACACTAGGTTTGTAAGTGATATATACAGTGAGAATATCTTGACTGAACCTCTTTTCTTTTTCAGGTGTCTTTGAAAAGGGTCCTGCTGGAAGATCCTGTGGGGTACCAAACTGTCCTCGGAGCTTTTCCTGGTAGCCTCTGGTGGACAGCACTCTCACCCTCTGGAAAATTAGCAGTTCTCATTTTTTCTGGCACTGATATTTGTGAACTGTATACAGGAGCTTTTACATAGATAAGTTTATATATGTTTAAGGAATAAAGAGAGAAATAAGGTGACTTATGCATTGTTATTGAATCAAAAACAGAGAGATATAACCAATATAAAATATAGAGAAATATAAAAATAGCTACAAGGAATATAAGACAAATAATCAAAAATAAAACACAATGCCGATAACAAGAGCAATGAGAGATAACAAAACCACTAAAGGACCAGTAGAAGAAGGCATAATTGAGGAAATGGTGTCAACTTTGGGAAGCAGCCTGGACTCTGGTCTTCCAGCAAGCAATAGGCAATACACAAATAAATCCACAATTGATAAATAACCCATTAGCCTTAAGAGGAGGATGGAACCACCCTCTAGCATGGGCAAACACAAGCCGGCTATTCAGGCTTCTCCTCTTGCACCCCTGCTTTTGGGGGGGGAAGTACAGCTAGGCTTCCCAGAAGACCCATTTATGGATGAAATCCATAATTTGCAAGATCATCCTCCCCTGTCTAACCATGAGAAAAAGCAGAAGTTAAAAACATTGCTAAACTATATAAAGAAGAGTCAGTTCAAAAAGCTATAGTAAAATACCTGGATCGGTGTGAATTAAAAGGTGTCACAGACAGATTTGACCTCATGTTACAGAATATAGATAGTAAATGGAGGGATCTACCACCCATGTGGGTAATAGAAATGGGAGAGTTAATCTTGCAAGGGGCTGCAAGAAGATGGCAAGGCCTGATGGCAGCAGCAATCAGGGCCAACACAGTAGAAGTGAGGAGGAAAATAATAACAGAAAAACAAGCTAAAAAACAAATATCCCCACTCATACAGAAGAATCTGCCATGATGCCTACACTAGAGGCAAACTTGCCGCAAAAAAATTGACAATTGCAACCCCCTAATAGCAAGTTCTATCTATTGCAAGAAGGGACCCCCCTCATACAGTACATGAATGACCAGACCAATATGGAAATGACAGGAGAAGAAAGAGACATGGTCTTGAAATGTATGAGAGATATAGGCATAAACTCTCACCCGGATGAACCCGAACCCCTAATGGAAAACAATACAGAGATAAATAATGAGAATGAAACTAAAAGTGAGAGTGAAATAAATAATGAGGAAAATAATGAAGAAGAAAAAATAATGAGGATGAAATAAATAATGAGGATGAAATAAATAATAAAAATGAAAATGAAAGAGAAGAGAACAAGAAAATGAGCAAAACAAAGAACTAGCCTTCCCACCCCCCCTTCTAGCAATGAAACAGAGGAGGCAACTCTGGGAAATAATGAGGACTCGGAAGAAAGAGTGCTCAAATAGACCTACCCAGGAAGAGGAAGATAATACACAGATCCCCTCACCCATGAACAACTCCATAAGAGCCCTGGCACACTGGAGCTATTCCTACCCACTCCTTCTTCTCCTCCTTGTCCCTCAGGACTAAAAGAAAGGGAAGAGGCATGCAATATGCTCTTAGAAAAGTAGTGGGGCAATAGGCCAGTTGGAAAAGGTCATTTCCAGCCTCAATGAAAAGATCACTGAGATACCAAAAGATAAACACAAAGATACAGAAAAAGAAACGGAACAGGTATCCAGAAGAAAATCAAATATAGAGGCAGAAGAGACACCACAAACACAAAAGAAAAAGAAAGATCCTAATACATGGATGTCTCTGAAAAAATATGCTAGAAGGAAAACTGAGGAAGTAAAAAGAAAAAACAAGAAACACCACCAAAAAACGGAAAGAAACAAGTAAAGCACAAGAGACAATACCACAGAACCACAAGGACCTCAAACAGAGGGGATAGCTCCCCCAAACAATATAATGCAAAGAAATTCCAGGTTGCACCCTCCCACACGAGGACCCACACAGATGAGGAAAAAACCCCAAACCTCATACAGAAACCCTTACCCCAAAGGGCAGAAAGACAAAAAGCTCCACACCAGAAAAGGTGGCCATTCTACAAACAGAACCACTCAGAGATGTGGAGGAAAACCCCACAAGCACAAGATTGGGAAAAAACAGAGTGGCATACCACAGGGGCCACCCGCACCAAAGATACACAAACCAAAACCCACACTGGATAAGCCACCCACAGCCATGGAGGCCACCTCAGAGACAGGGAAGATTTCCTCAAAGAGGAAACTACCAATGGGCTCAAGGACAAGTAGGAGGAAGGCAGTGGCAAGAAGGAGGTACGGCAGATGGGGATGGAACTAATAGTATCTGAAGTGCCCCTAACCAGAACCCAACTCTCTGTTCTTAGCAAAGGGAGATCTTTTGTGCCTGGTCCTCCCCCAAAGAAAGCCCTGCTGGAGAACCTAGGAAGCTCTATGAATAGATTAAAAGAGCAAATAAACAAAAAGTTTGCAGACTCTCTCTTGCCAAACCTTGAGGAAGAGGAGTCAAATAGTAAGAAAAAGAGGAGGAATATACCCAGCAGCTCCCGATGAAACAGAGAGTAAACATCCCTACCAAAAGATTACCAGGTCTGGAAACAATGGTTCATTGTAAACCATGGATGTAGCAGAAAACATCCTGAAGGGCAGCTCCCCAAATATGAGCAAACAAGAGAAGCAGACCCTCAAAGATTTAGCTCAAAACCCAGACTTGGTCATCAAAAAAGCAGATAAGGATGGGGCCTTAGTGGTTCTGAAAAGAGAAAGCTACATAGCAATGGGAGAAGCACATTTATTAGATAAAGAAACATACATACCAATAGACAACCCAAATGAAGCCCTACAGGCAATTAAGAGAGAAAGCAAGATCCTAGTAAACCGTTTTTATACATTAGATAATGCAGGGAAAGATTGTATGAACAGGAGGAGCTTCTTAGCAGGCCAAAAGAGATGCTTTACTTGAACATGACCCAACAGTCCCACACTGGTACATACTACCAAAAACCCACAAGAAAAAAGATCCTGATACAGGCCTATGCCAGGTAGAACCTGTTTTGAGCGGCTGCAATGCCCCCACCAGACCAGTGGATAGACTGCTAACTACATATCTCACTCCCTTGTTGGAGCTCCTCCCAGAAAGACTGCAAGATACCACAGCCTTTTTACGGAGAATAAGCACACTCCAAAGGTTTACACCAGGTTCTTTCCTTTTCTCATTTGATATAGTATCCTTATACCCCTCCATTCCACAGGAGGAAGCCTCTTGGGTTGTGGCAAATTTCTATGAAAAGAATTTTGCATTTGTCAAAGAAAAGCTTAAAATGGAATACAATATCATAGCCCACCTCCGTACTTAATAAAAGAAGGAATAGACCATGTCTTACAAGGCACACTCCTAAGATTTAACAATCACTTCTATAACCAAGGCAAAGTAACAGCAATTGGAGCTTCAGTCTCAGTAGCCATAGCTGAATACTTTGTACATGCCATTCATTGAAGTGAGAAGGAGAAAACTAGAACAACAGCCCGCACATTTTCTATAGATATATTGATGATATCTTTGGGATTTCACTGGCACAGAGGCAGAACTCATGGAATACCACCAGGAGTTGAATAAGATACACCCAGACTTAAAATTCACATTGGAATACAGTCAAAAGGAGCTGCCATTCCTTGACACTATGGTGTATCTGGATGCAGAAGGTAAAGTGCAAACCTCGGTGTATCATAAACCCTCAAACACACACCAGTATCTGCACTTCCAATCATGCCATCCTCCAAGCCTAAAAAGATCCTTACCCTACTCTCAGGCACTGAGAATCAAAAGAATAGTAAGTGAGCCACATAAATTAGAAGAAGCACTAACAGACATGGTTACTTTCTTCACAAAACGAGGATACTGTAAGAGAACACTAGGATCTGCTTTAAACAGAATAAAAGAGGTCAACAGGGAAACCCTCTTAGAAAGAAAAGTAAAAACAGAACAAAACCGCTTAATTTTTCCCCATGCTATATTCCCCATCCTTAGAAAGAGTCCTGAACTACTCTCTGAAAGAAATATGGGAATGGTTAGTAGAAAATGCTAAAGGAACCCCATGGGAAAAGAAATTTACGGCCTCACATCCCATGATAGCTTGGAGAAAAGCAAAACAATAGCTGACCACCTGGTCAGAGCAGAATTCCCCAGGCCTCTCAAAATAAGTAAAATATCAATAAACAATGAAGAAAACATAAGAGATAGACATTAAGATACAGTAAAAGGAAAAAGAAACCACTAAGAAAAGAATGTCATAAAGTAAAAATACACAAACAGGAAAGGATATGGCAAGTTAGAGAAATAGAATAGATAATGATTAGGAGATGCATATCTCTATACATATCTCTCTAATAAAATATATATACACAGAAAAATACCTTACCAAAAAGGGAAGAATCAGAGAAAAGAAAAAAGCAAAAAGAAAAAGTCACAACAAATACCAACTCCCACCGCTGATGCCACTATTTTCTCAGGAAAATAAATCAGAAATCAGCAATTGATGTAAGAAATGCATACACTCTTATATACTATTTAACCTAACAATACCAAGAAAAGACCTTACTGTTTATTCTATAAAGAAAAGAAAAAGAAAAAATGATAAGGTAAGAAAACAGACCTTTTCTCTAACTCAAAATGTCTTTTTTTGAGTGAAACATAGGAGAAATATATACAAATATAATACCTACAGAAAAACAGAGTTTGTTTTCTCTCAGTATTAACATATAATAAATGTGTAAATAAAAAACACAAAAAAAGATAAAACTGAGGAAATACCAAAGAAGAGGAGATGAGGAGGAGGAATCAGTGTGAATGCCCAGGCAGAAGGCAGTAGAGGAATTGGGAACATAGTCCTCCTCACCCAGAGCGCAGAAATCCCATGCAAATTTCACAAAGATACATCTTATATGCAGGATTCCTGTAGACTAATATATTTTTATATATTTTTATGTATTATAGAGAAAGTTTCTTTGAACTTATAGTACATTAAAAATAGTTTTAAAGCCCTGGTAAGATAATCCTTTCTACCTCTCCTTACCGAAAAAGTTCGATGTTTTTTCGATGTTTTGCTTTGGGTTTTCCCTCCTATAAATGTTTTAAAAGGTAGAAACAGAAAGTTTTTTGAAGAAATACCTTTAAAAATACATCGTGAATTTTGAGGAAAAATCAACAAACAAAGCCTGACTGCACCAGCTTTTCTTTAAAAAAACAAAAAATGTCTAAGTATTTTTCGTTTGTAAAAGTTACCCAGTAGTTTGGTTTTCTTTGTTAACAGTCTTTTCTCTGTTTGTAAATAATAAGTCTCAACTAAGTCTTCAGTCCTGAGACATACCCCTCCCTCTACCTTTCACTTAAACTTTTTATATTTCTAATTTTGGTTTCTTTCAGGATCCAGGCAGTTGAGACAGGATACTCCAAATAAGGAACCTAACCACCCATCCTGACCACAAGTAACCCTTTGAAGGTTCCTGCCAGGTTCCATTTTTTTTCAAAATCCTTATGTCTTAGAAGAAGAGATGAGACTTCCTCTATTTACATGTTTCCTTTTTTTGCATAGTCACCACATACCGACGAGATGAAGCTTCAAGAAGGCAGGCAAGGGACACAGGAAGTGGGAGCCCTTCCCCAGGCGCCCCCCCCCCCCCCCCCCGCCCAGCCTCGACCGGAAGGACCTCGGATGTCGGTCACCGTTACCGTGTGACTCCTTTAGGAGTCTTTGTTCTTTTGTATATATTGTACCCTTTTGAATAAAGACTTCAGTTAGCCTCTTACACAGCACCTGATGAAGCCTCTGCTGAAAGCGCTAGTGCTTTGAGTTAACTGTTAATTTTAAGATTTACATGGTTGTTTCTCTCCTCCATTCCTTAAATTAACTTATTCTATGTCTTTGCCCGCCCAGCAAGACATTAGTTGACCAAACAAAGCTCTGAATTTGCACATGACTAGTCCTTTTAAGGACTCTATTTTTTATAAAACGAATTTGATACCTGTCTTTGCCCGCCAGCAAGACTTTATTTACCAAACAAAAGCTCTGAATTTGTATATGACCATTTGAGAAACTAAGCTGATACCTGTCATGTGCCTGCCCAGCAAGACAGTTTACCCAGTGTTGCACATGCTCAGTCCTGGTAAGGACTTGTTCGTACTTACTTCATACCAACAGATACCTTTGACCCTTTGTCTTTGCCAGCCCACAAGACACTGTTGCACATGAACAGTCCTTTTAAGGATTACAGGAAACAAAGCTGATCAGTTGCACACTAGGTTTGTAAGTGATATATACAGTGAGAATATCTTGACTGAACCTCTTTTCTTTTTTCAGGTGTCTTTGAAAAGGGTCCTGCTGGAAGATCCTGTGGGGTACCAAACTGTCCTCGGAGCTTTTTCCTGGTAGCCTCTGGTGGACAGCACTCTCACCCTCTGGAAAATTAGCAGTTCTCATTTTTTCTGGCACTGATATTTGTGAACTGTATACAGGAGCTTTTACATAGAATAAGTTTATATGTTTAAGGAATAAAGAGAGAAATAAGGTGACTTATGCATTGTTATTGAATCAAAAAACGAGAGATATAACCATATAAAAATATAGAGAAATATAAAATAGCTACAAGAATATAAGACAAATAATCAAAAAATAAAACACAATGCCGATAACAAGAGCAATGAGAGATAACAAAACCACTAAAGGACCATAGAAGAAGGCATAATTGAGGAAATGGTGTCAACTTGGGAAGCAGCCTGGACTCTGTCTTCCAGCAAGCAATAGGCAATACACAAATAAATCCACAATTGATAAATAACCCATTAGCCTTAAGAGGAGGATGGAACCACCCTCTAGCATGGGCAAACACAAGCCCGGCTATTCAGGCTTCTCCTCTTGCACCCCTGCTTTTGGGGGGGGAAGTACAGCTAGGCTTCCCAGAAGACCCATTTATGGATGAAATCCATAATTTGCAAGATCATCCTCCCCTGTCTAACCATGAGGAAAAAGCAGAAGTTAAAAACATTGCTAAACTATATAAAGAGAGTCGTTCAAAAAGCTATAGTAAAATACCTGGATCGGTGTGAATTAAAAGGTGTCACAGACAGATTTGACCTCATGTTACAGAATATAGATAGTAAAATGAGGATCTACCCCATGTGGGTAATAGAAATGGGAGAGTTAATCTTGCAAGGGGCTGCAAGAAGATGGCAAGGCCTGATGGCAGCAGCATCAGGGCCAACACAGTAGAAGTGAGGAGGAAAATAATAACAGAGAAAAACAAGCTAAAAAACAAATATCCCCACTCATACAGAAGAATCTGCCATGATGCCTACACTAGAGGCAAACTTGCCGCTAAAAAATTGACAAATTGCAACCCCCTAATAGCAAGTTCTATCTATTGCAAGAAGGGACCCCCCTCATACAGTACATGAATGACCAGACCATATGGAAATGACAGGAAAGAAAGAGACATGGTCTTGAAATGTATGAGAGATATTAGGCATAAACTCTCACCGGATGAACCCGAACCCCTAATGGAAAACAATACAGAGATAAATAATGAGAATGAAACTAAAGTGAGAGTGAAATAAATAATGAGGAAATAATGAAGAAGAAATAAATAATGAGGATGAATAAATAATGAGGATGAAATAAATAATAAAATGAAAATGAAAGGAAAGAGAACAAGAAAATGAGCAAAACAAAGAACTAGCCTTCCCCACCCCCCCTTCTAGCAATGAAACAGAGGAGGCAACTCTGGGAAATAATGAGGACTCGGAAGAAAGAGTGCCTCAATAGACCTACCCCAGGAAGAGGAAGATAATACACAGATCCCCTCACCCATGACAACTCCATAAGGAGCCCTGGCACACTGGAGCTATTCCTACCCACTACCTTCTTCTCCTCCTTGTCCCTCAGGACTAAAAGAAAGGGAAGAGGCATGCAATATGCTCTTAGAAAAAGTAGTGGGGCAATAGGCCAGTTGGAAAAGGTCATTTCCAGCCTCCATGAAAAGATCACTGAGATACCAAAAGATAAACACAAAGATACAGAAAAAGAAACGGAACCAGGTATCCAGAAGAAAATCAAAAATAGAGCAGAAGAGACACCACAAACACAAAGAAAAAGAAAGATCCTAATACATGGATGTCTCTGAAAAAATATGCTAGAAGGAAAACTGAGGAAGTAAAAGAAAAACAAGAAAAACACCACCAAAAAACGGAAAGAAACAAGTAAAAGCACAAGAGACAATACCACAGAACCACAAGGGACCTCAAACAGAGGGGATAGCTCCCCCAAACAATATAATGCAAAGAAATTCCAGGTGCACCCTCCCACACGAGGACCCACACAGATGAGGAAAAAACCCCAAACCTCATACAGAAACCCTTCCCCCAAAGGGAAAAAGAACAAAAGCTCCCACCAAAAAGGGGGCCATTCAAAAACAGAACCACTCAAGATGTGGAGAAAACCCCACAAGCACAAAAGGGGGAAAAAACAGAGTGGCATACCAAGGGGCCACCCCCCACCAAGTCAAAAACCAAAAACCCACACTGGATAACCCCCCACAGCCAGGGGCCCCACCTCAAGACGGGGAAGTTTTCCTAAAGGGGAAACTACCAAGGGGCTCAAGGACAAGTAGGAGAAGGCATGGCAAGAAGGGGGTAGGGCAGATGGGGGGCCCAAAAGTATCGAAGTGCCCCAAACCCAAAACCCCACTTCTTTCTTAAAAAGGGATCTTTTTGTGCCTGTCCCCCCAAAAAAAGCCGCGGGAACCTGGAAGCTCTATAAATAATTAAAAGGCAATAAACAAAAAGTTTGCAGACTCTCTCTTGCCAACCTTGAGGAAGAGGAGTCAAATAGTAAAAAAAGAGGAGGAATATACCCCAGCAGCTCCCGATGAAACAGAGAGTAAACATCCCTACCAAAAGATTACCAGGTCTGGAAACAATGGTTCATGTGAAACCATGGATGTAGCAGAAAACATCCTGAAGGGCAGCTCCCCAAATATGAGCAAACAAGAGAAGCAGACCTCAAAGATTTAGCTCAAAACCCAGACTTGGTCATCAAAAAGCAGATAAGGATGGGCCTTAGTGGTTCTGAAAGAGAAAGCTACATAGCAATGGGAGAAGCACATTTATTAGATAAAGAAACATACATACCAATAGACAACCCAAATGAAGCCCTACAGGCAATTAAGAGAGAAAGCAAGATCCTAGTAAACCGGTTTTATACATTAGATAATGCAGGGAAAGATTGTATGAACAGGAGGAGCTTCTTAGCAGGCCAAAGAGATGCTTTACTTGAACATGACCCAACAGTCCCACACTGGTACATACTACCAAAAACCCACAAGAAAAAAGATCCTGATACAGGCCTATGGCCAGGTAGACCTGTTTTGAGCGGCTGCAATGCCCCCCACCAGACCAGTGGATAGACTGCTAACTACATATCTCACTCCCTTGTTGGAGCTCCTCCCAGAAAGACTGCAAGATACCACAGCCTTTTTACGGAGAATAAGCACACTCCAAAGGTTTACACCAGGTTCTTTCCTTTTCTCATTTGATATAGTATCCTTATACCCCTCCATTCCACAGGAGGAAGCCTCTTGGGTTGTGGCAAATTTCTATGAAAAGAATTTTGCATTTGTCAAAGAAAAGCTAAAATGGAATACAATATCATAGCCCACCTCCGTACTTAATAAAAGAAGGAATAGACCATGTCTTACAAGGCACACTCCTAAGATTTAACAATCACTTCTATAACCAAGGCAAAGGAACAGCAATTGGAGCTTCAGTCTCAGTAGCCATAGCTGAAATCTTGTACATGCCAGCATAGAAGAGAGAAGGAGAAAACTAGAAAAACAGCCAGCAATTTTCTATAGATATATTGATGATATCTTTGGGATTTTCACTGGCACAGAGGCAGAACTCATGGAATACCACCAGGAGTTGAATAAGATACACCCAGACTTAAAATTCACATTGGAATACAGTCAAAAGGAGCTGCCATTCCTTGACACTATGGTGTATCTGGATGCAGAAGGTAAAGTGCAAACCTCGGTGTATCATAAACCCTCAAACCACACCAGTATCTGCACTTCCAATCATGCCATCCTCCAAGCCTAAAAAGATCCTTACCCTACTCTCAGGCACTGAGAATCAAAAGAATAGTAAGTGAGCCACATAAATTAGGAGAAGCACTAACAGACATGGTTACTTTCTTCACAAAAAGAGGATACTGTAAGAGAACACTAGGATCTGCTTTAAACAGAATAAAAGAGGTCAACAGGGAAACCCTCTTAGAAAGAAAAGTAAGAACAGAACAAAACCGCTTAATTTCCCCATGCTTATTCCCCATCCTTAGAAAGAGTCCTGAACTACTCTCTGAAAGAAATATGGGAATGGGTAGTAGAAAATGCTAAAGGAACCCCATGGGAAAAGAAATTTACGGCCTCACATCCCATGATAGCTTGGAGAAAAGGCAAAACAATAGCTGACCACCTGGTCAGAGCAGAATTCCCCAGGCCTCTCAAAAATAAGTAAAATATCAATAAACAATGAAGAAAACATAAGAGATAGACATTAAGATACAGTAAAAGGAAAAGAAACCAACTAAGAAAAGAATGTCATAAAGTAAAATATACACAAACAGGAAAGGATATGGCAAGTTAGAGAAATAGAATAGATTAATGATTAGGAGATGCATATCTCTATACATATCTCTCTAATAAAATATATATACACAGAAAAATACCTTACCAAAAAGGGAAAGAATCAGAGAAAAGAAAAAAAGCAAAAAAGAAAAAGTCACAACAAATACCAACTCCCACCGCTGATGCCACTATTTTCTCAGGAAAATAAATCAGAAATCAGCAATTGATGTAAGAAATGCATACACTCTTATATACTATTTAACCTAACAATACCAAGAAAAGACCTTACTGTTTATTCTATAAAGAAAAGAAAAAAAGAAAAATGATAAGGTAAGAAAACAGACCTTTTCTCTAACTCAAAATGTCTTTTTTGAGTGAAACATAGGAGAAATATATACAAATATAATACCTACAAGAAAAACAAGAGTTTGTTTTCTCTCAGTATATACATATAATAAATGTGTAAATAAAAAACACAAAAAAAGATAAAACTGAGGAAATACCAAAGAAAGAGGAGATGAGGAGGAGGAATCAGTGTGAATGCCCAGGCAGAAGGCAGTAGAGGAATTGGGGAACATAGTCCTCCTCACCCAGAGCGCAGAAATCCCATGCAAATTTCACAAAGATACATCTTATATGCAGGATTCCTGTAGACTAATATATTTTTATATATTTTTATGTATTATAGAGAAAGTTTCTTTGAACTTATAGTACATTAAAAATAGTTTAAAGCCCTTGGTAAGATAATCCTTTCTACCTCTCCTTACCGAAAAAGTTCGATGTTTTTCGATGTTTTGCTTTGGGTTTTTCCCTCCTATAAATGTTTTAAAAGGTAGAAACAGAAAGTTTTTTGAAGAAATACCTTTAAAATACATCGTGAATTTTGAGGAAAAATCAACAAACAAAGCCTGACTGCACCAGCTTTTCTTTAAAAAAACAAAAAAGGTCTAAGTATTTTTCGGTTTGTAAAAGTTACCCCAGGAGTTTGGTTTTCTTTGTTAACAGTCTTTTCTCTGTTTGTAAATAATAAGTCTCAACTAAGTCTTCAGTCCTGAGACATACCCCTCCCCTCACCTTCACTAAACTTTTTATATTTCTAACTACCTTCTTAAACTTTTGTGATTTCTTTCAGGATCCAGGCAGTTGAGACAGGATACTCCAAATAAGGAAACCTACACCACCCATCCTGACCACAAGTAACCCTTTGAAGGGTTCCTGCCAGGTTCCATCTTTTTCAAAATCCTTATGTCTTAGAAGAAGAGATGAGACTTCCTCTATTTACATGTTTCCTTTTTTTGCATAGTCACCACATACCGACGAGATGAAGCTTCAAGAAGGCAGGCAAGGGACACAGGAAGTGGGAGCCCTTCCCCAGGCGCCGCCCCCCCCCCCCCCCGCGCCCAGCCTCGACCGGAAGGACCTCGGATGTCGGTCACCGTTACCGTGTGACTCCTTTAGGAGTCTTTGTTCTTTTGTATATATTGTACCCTTTTGAATAAAGACTTCAGTTAGCCTCTTACACAGCACCTGATGAAGCCTCTGGCTGAAAGCGCTAGTGCTTTGAGTTAACTGTTAATTTTAAGGATTTACATGGTTGTTTCTCTCCTCCATTCCTTAATTAACTTATTCTATTGTCTTTGCCCGCCCAGCAAGACATTAGTTGACCAAACAAAAGCTCTGAATTTGCACATGACTAGTCCTTTTAAGGACTCTATTTTTTATAAAACGAATTTGATACCTGTCTTTGCCCGCCCAGCAAGACTTTATTTACCAAACAAAAGCTCTGAATTTGTATATGACCATTTGAGAAACTAAGCTGATACCTGTCTGTGCCTGCCCAGCAAGACAGTTTACCCAGTGTTGCACATGCTCAGTCCTGGTAAGGACTTGTTCATACATACAGATACCTTTGACCCTTTGTCTTTGCCAGCCCAGCAAGACACTGTTGCACATGAACAGTCTTTTTAAGGATTACAGGAAACAAAGCTGATCAGTTGCACACTAGGTTTGTAAGTGATATATACAGTGAGAATATCTTGACTGAACCTCTTTTCTTTTTCAGGTGTCTTGAAAGGTCCTGCTGGAAGATCCTGTGGGGTACCAAACTGTCCTCGGAGCTTTTCCTGGTAGCCTCTGGTGGACAGCACTCTCACCCCTCTGGAAAATTAGCAGTTCTCATTTTTTCTGGCACTGATATTTGTGAACTGTATACAGGAGCTTTTACATAGAATAAGTTTATATATGTTTAAGGAATAAAGAGAGAAATAAGGTGACTTATGCATTGTTATTGAATCAAAAACAGAGAGATATAACCAATATAAAATATAGAGAAATATAAAAAATAGCTACAAGAATATAGACAAATAATCAAAAAATAAAAACACAATGCCGATAACAAGAGCAATGAGAGATACAAAACCACTAAAGGACCAGTAGAAGAAGGCATAATTGAGGAAATGGTGTCAACTTTGGGAAGCAGCCTGGACTCTGTCTTCCAGCAAGCAATAGGCAATACACAAATAAATCCACAATTGATAAATAACCATTAGCCTTAAGAGGAGGATGGAACCACCCTCTAGCATGGGCAAACACAAGCCGGCTATTCAGGCTTCTCCTCTTGCACCCCTGCTTTTGGGGGGGGAAGTACAGCTAGGCTTCCCAGAAGACCCATTTATGGATGAAATCCATAATTGCAAGATCATCCTCCCCTGTCTAACCTGAGGAAAAAAGCAGAAGTTAAAAACATTGCTAAACTATATAAAGAGAGTCAGTTCAAAAAGCTATAGTAAATACCTGGATCGGTGTGAATTAAAAGGTGTCACAGACAGATTTGACCTCATGTTACAGAATATAGATAGTAAAATGAGGGATCTACCACCCATGTGGGTAATAGAAATGGGAGAGTTAATCTTGCAAGGGGCTGCAAGAAGATGGCAAGGCCTGATGGCAGCAGCAATCAGGGCCAACACAGTAGAAGTGAGGAGGAAAATAATAACAGAGAAAAACAAGCTAAAAAACAAATATCCCCACTCATACAGAAGAATCTGCCATGATGCCTACACTAGAGGAAAAACTTGCCGCTAAGAAAATTGACAAATTGCAACCCCCTAATAGCAAGTTCTATCTATTGCAAGAAGGGACCCCCCTCATACAGTACATGAATGACCAGACCAATATGGAAATGACAGGAGAAGAAAGAGACTGGTCTTGAAATGTATGAGAGATATAGGCATAAACTCTCACCCGGATGAACCCGAACCCCTAATGGAAAACAATACAGAGATAAATAATGAGAATGAAACTAAAAGTGAGAGTGAAATAAATAATGAGGAAAATAATGAAGAAGAAATAAATAATGAGGATGAAATAAATAATGAGGATGAAATAAATAATAAAAATGAAAATGAAAGAGAACGAGAACAAAATGAGCAAAACAAAGAACTAGCCTTCCCACCCCCCCCTTCTAGCAATGAAACAGAGGAGGCAACTCTGGGAAATAATGAGGACTCGGAAGAAAGAGTGCCTCAAATAGACCTACCCCAGGAAGAGGAAGATAATACACAGATCCCCTCACCCATGAACAACTCCATAAGGAGCCCTGGCACACTGGAGCTATCCTACCCACTCCTTCTTCTCCTCCTTGTCCCTCAGGACTAAAAGAAAGGGAAGAGGCATGCAATATGCTCTTAGAAAAAGTAGTGGGGGCAATAGGCCAGTTGGAAAAGGTCATTTCCAGCCTCAATGAAAAGATCACTGAGATACCAAAGATAAACACAAAGATACAGAAAAAGAAACGGAACCAGGTATCCAGGAAGAAAATCAAAATATAGAGGCAGAAGAGACACCACAAACACAAAAGAAAAAGAAAGATCCTAATACATGGATGTCTCTGAAAAAATATGCTAGAAGGAAAACTGAGGAAGTAAAAGCACAAGAGACAATACCACAGAACCACAAGGGACCTCAAACAGAGGGATAGCTCCCCCAAACAATATAATGCAAAGAAATTCCAGGTTGCACCCTCCCACACGAGGACCCACACAGATGAGGAAAAAACCCCAAACCTCATACAGAAACCCTTACCCCAAAGGGCAGAAAGAACAAAAAGCTCCACACCAGAAAAGGTGGCCATTCTACAACAGAACCACTCAGAGATGTGGAGGAAAACCCCACAAGCACAAGAATGGGGAAAAAACAGAGTGGCATACCACAGGGGCCACCCGCACCAAAGATACACAAACCAAAAACCCACACTGGATAAAGCCACCCACAGCCATGGAGGCCACCTCAGAGACAGGGAAGATTCCTCAAAGAGGAAACTACCAATGGGCTCAAGGACAAGTAGGAGGAAGGCAGTGGCAAGAAGGAGGGTACGGCAGATGGGGATGGAACTAATAGTATTGAAGTGCCCCTAACCAGAACCCAACTCTCTGTTCTTAGCAAAGGGAGATCTTTTGTGCCTGGTCCTCCCCAAGAAAGCCCTGCTGGAGAACCTAGGAAGCTCTATGAATAGATTAAAAGAGCAAAAAAACAAAAAGTTTGCAGACTCTCTCTTGCCAACCTTGAGGAAGAGGAGTCAAAATAGTAAGAAAAAGAGGAGGAAATACCCCAGCAGCCCCGATGAAACAGAGAGTAAACATCCCTCCCAAAAAGATTACCAGGTCGGGAAAACAATGGTTCATTGTGAAACCAGGATGTAGCAGAAAACATCCTGAAGGGCAGCTCCCCAAATATGAGCAAACAGAGAAGCGGGCCCCTCAAAGATTTAGCTCAAAACCCAGACTTGGTCATCAAAAAGCAGATAAGGATGGGGCCTTAGTGGTTTCTGAAAGAGAAAGCTACATAGCAATGGGAGAAGCACTTTTATTAGATAAAGAAACATACATCCCAATAGACAACCAAATGAAGCCCTACAGGCAATTAAGAGAGAAAAGCAAGATCCTAGTAAACCGTTTTTATACATTAGATAATGCGGGAAAGATTGTATGAACAGGAGGAGCTCTTAGCAGGCCAAAGAGATCTTTACTTGAACATGACCCAACAGTCCCACACTGGTACATACAAACCAAAAACCCCAAGAAAAAAGATCCTGATACAGGCCTAGGGCCCCAGGTAGACTGTTTTTGAGCGGCTGCAATGCCCCCACAAAACCAGGGGATAGACTGTAACTACATATCTCACTCCCTTGTTGGAGCTCCTCCCAGAAAGACTGCAAGATCCCACAACCTTTTTACGGAGAAAAAGCACACTCCAAAGGTTTACACCAGGTTCTTTCCTTTTCTCATTTGATATAGTATCCTTATACCCCTCCATTCCACGGGAGGAGCCTCTTGGGTTTGTGGCAAATTCTATGAAAAAAATTTTTGCATTTGTCAAAGAAAAGTTTTAAAATGAATACAATATCATAGCCCACCTCCGTACTTAATAAAAGAAGGAATAGCCCATGTCTTAAAAGGGCACCTCCTAAGATTTAACAATCACTTCTATAACCAAGCAAAGGAACAGAAATTTTGGAGCTTCAGTCTCAGTAGCCATAGCTGAAATCTTTGTAAAATGCCACATAGAAGAGAGAAGGAGAAAACTAAAAAAACAGCCACAATTTTCTATAGATATATTGATGATATCTTGGGTTTTTTCACTGGCACAGAGGCAGAACTCATGGAATCCACCAGGAGTTGAATAAGATACACCCAGACTTAAAATTCACATTGGAATACAGTCAAAAGGAGCTGCCATTCCTTGACACTATGGTGTATCTGGATGCAGAAGGTAAAGTGCAAACCTCGGTGTATCATAAACCCTCAAACACACACCAGTATCTGCACTTCCAATCATGCCATCCCCCAAGCCTAAAAAGACCCTTTACCCTACTCTCAGGCACTGAGAATAAAAAGAATAGAAAGTGAGCCACATAAATTAGAAGAAGCACTAAACAGACATGGTTACTTTTCTTCACAAAAAGAGGATACTGTAAGAGAACACTAGGATCTGTTTTAAACAAAATTTAAAAAGGTCAACAGGGAAAACCCTTTTTAGAAAGAAAAGTAAGAACAGAACAAAACCGCTTAATTTTCCCCATGCTATATTCCCCATCCTTAAAAAAGAGTCCTGAACTACTCTCTGAAAGAAATATGGAAGGGGTAGTAGAAAATGCTAAAGGAACCCCATGGGAAAAGAAATTTACGGCTCACATCCCATGATAAACTTGGAGAAAAGGCAAAACAATAGCTGACCACCTGGTCAGAGCAGAATTCCCCAGGCCTCTCAAAAATAAGTAAAATATCAATAAACAATGAAGAACATAAAAGATAGACATTAAGATACAGTAAATGAAAAAAAACCAACTAAGAAAAGAAAAGTCATAAAGTAAAAAATACACAAACAGGAAGGAATATGGCAAGTTAGAGAATAGAATTTGATTAATGATTAGGAGATGCATATCTCTATACATATCTCTCTAATAAAAAATATATACACAGAAAAAACCTTACCAAAAGGGAAAGAATCAGAGAAAAGAAAAAAAGCAAAAAAGAAAAAGTCACAACAAATACCAACTCCCACCGTGAGCCACTATTTTCTCAGGAAAATAATCAGAAATCAGCAATTGATGTAAGAAAAAGCATACACTCTTATATACTATTTAACCTAACAATACCAAGAAAAGACCTTACGTTTATTCTATAAAGAAAAAAAAAAGAAAAATGATAAAGGGAAGAAAACAGACCTTTTCTCTAACTCAAAATGTCTTTTTGAGTGAAACATAGAGAAATTATACAAATATAATACCTACAAGAAAAACAAAAGTTTGTTTTTTCTCAGTATAACATATAATAAATGTGTAAATAAAAAAACACAAAAAAAGATAAAACTGAGGAAATACCAAAGAAAGAGGAGATGAGGAGGAGGAATCAGTGTGAATGCCCAGGCAGAAGGCAGTAGAGGAATTGGGGAACATAGTCCTCCTCACCCCAGAGCGCAGAAATCCATGCAAATTTTACAAAGATACATCTTATTGCAGGATTCCTGTAGACTAATATATTTTTATATATTTTTATGTATTATAGAGAAAGTTTCTTTGAACTTATAGTACAAATTTAAAAAAAGTTTTAAGCCCTGGTAAGATAATCCTTTCTACCTCTCCTTACCGAAAAAGTTCGATGTTTTTCGATGTTTTGCTTGGGTTTTCCCTCCTATAATGTTTTAAAAGGTAGAAAAAAAGTTTTTTGAAGAAATACCTTTAAAATACATCGTGAATTTTGAGAAAAATCAACAAACAAAGCCTGAACTGCACCACTTTTCTTTAAAAAAACAAAAAAGGTCTAAGTATTTTTCGGTTTTGTAAAAGTTACCCCAGGAGTTGGTTTTCTTTGTTTAAAAGTCTTTTCTCTGTTGTAAATAATAAGTCTCAACTAAGTCTTCAGTCCTGAGACATACCCCTCCCCCACCTTACTTAAACTTTTTATATTTCAAATTTTTGGGTTTTTCTTTCAGGATCCGCAGTTGAGACAGGATACTCCAAATAAGGAACCTAACCCACCCATCTGACCACAAGTAACCCTTTGAAGGGTCCTGCCAGGTTCCATCTTTTTCAAAATCCTTATGTCTTAGAAGAAGAGATGAACTTCCTCTATTTACATGTTCCTTTTTTTGCATAGTCACCACATACCGACGAGATGAAGCTTTCAAGAAGGCAGGCAAGGGACAAGGAAGTGGGAGCCCTTCCCCAGGCGCCCCCCCCCCCCCCCCCGCCCCCCAGCCTCGACCGGAAGGACCTCGGATGTCGGCCCACCGTTACCGTGTGACTCCTTTAGGAGTCTTTGTTCTTTGTATATATTGTCCCCTTTTGAATAAAGACTTCAGTTAGCCTCTTACACAGCACCGATGAAGCCTCTGGCTGAAAGCGCTAGTGCTTTGAGTTAACTGTTAATTTTAAGGTTTTACATGGTTGTTCTCCCCTCCATTCCTTAAATTAACTTATTCTTTTGGGTCTTTGCCCCCCAGAAGACATTAGTTGACCAAACAAAAGCTCTGAATTTGCACATAAATAGTCCTTTTAAGGACTCTATTTTTATAAAACGAATTTGATCCCTGTCTTTGCCCGCCCAGAAAGGACTTTATTTACCAAACAAAAGCTCTGAATTTGTATATGACCATTTGAGAAACTAAGCTGAACCTGTCTGTGCCTGCCCCGCAAGACAGTTTACCCAGTGTTGCACATGCTCAGTCCTGGTAAGGACTTGTTCATACATACAGATACCTTTGACCCTTTGTCTTTGCCAGCCAGCAAGACACTGTTTCACATGAACAGTTCCTTTTAAGGATTACAGGAAACAAAGCTGATCAGTTGCACACTAGGTTTGTAAGTGATATATACAGTGAGAATATCTTGACTGGGAAACCCCTTTTCTTTTTTCAGGTGTCTTTGAAAGGGTCCTGCTGGAAGATCCTGTGGGGTACCAAACTGTCCTCGGAGCTTCCTGTAGCCTCTGGTGGACAGCACTCTCACCCCTCTGGAAAATTAGCAGTTCTCATTTTTCTGGCACTGATATTTGTGAACTGTATCAGGAGCTTTTACATAGAATAAGTTTATATATGTTTAAGAATAAAGAGAGAAATAGGTGACTTATGCATTGTTATTGAATCAAAAACAGGGGAGATTAACCAATATAAAATAGAGAAATATAAAAATAGCTACAAGGAATATAGACAAATAATCAAAAAATAAACCAATGCCCATAACAAGAGCAATGAGAGATAACAAACCACTAAAGGACCAGTAGAAGAAGGCATAATTGAGGAAATGGTGTCAACTTTGGGAAAACAGCCTGGACCTCTGTCTTCCAGCAAGCAATAGGCAATACACAAATAAATCCACAATTGATAAATAACCCATTAGCCTTAAGAGGAGGATGGAACCCCTCTAGCATGGGGCAAACACAAGCCCGGCTATTCAGGCTTCTCCTCTTGCACCCCTGCTTTTGGGGGGGGAAGTACAGCTAGGCTTCCCAGAAGACCATTTATGGATGAAATCCATAATTTGCAAGATCATCCCCCCTGTCTAACCATGAGGAAAAAGCAGAAGTTAAAAACATTGCTAAACTATATAAAAAGAGTCATTTCAAAAAGCTATATTTAAAATACCTGGATCGGTGTGAATTAAAAGGTGTCACAGACAGATTTGACCTCATGTTACAGAATATAGATAGTAAAATGAGGGATCTACCACCCATGGGTAATAGAAAATGGGAGAGTTAATCTTGCAAGGGGCTTTCAAGAAGATGGCAAGGCCTGATGGCAGCAGCAAACAGGGCAACACAGTAGAAGTGAGGAGGAAAAAAATAACAGAGAAAAACAAGCTAAAAAACAAATATCCCCACTCATACAGAAGAATCTGCCATGATGCCTACACTAGAGGCAAAATTGCCGCTAAAAAAATTGACAAATTGCAACCCCTAATAGCAGTTCTATCTATTGCAAGAAGGGACCCCCCATACAGTACATGAATGACCAGACCAATATGGAAATGACAGGAGAAAAAGAGACATGGTCTTAAATGTATGAGAGATATAGGCATAAACTCTCACCCGGATGACCCGAACCCCTAATGGAAAACAATACAGAGATAAATAATGAGAATGAAACTAAAAGTGAGAGTGAAATAAATAAAGAGGAAAATAATGAAGAAGAAATAAATAATAGGATGAAAAAAATAATGAGGATGAAATAAATAATAAAAATGAAAATGAAAGAGAAAGAGAACAAAAAAATGAGCAAAACAAAGAACTACCCTTTCCCACCCCCCCTTCTAGCAATGAAACAGAGGAGCAACTCTGGGAAATAATGAGGACTCGGAAGAAAGAGTGCCTAAAATAGACCTACCCCAGGAAGAGGAAGATAATACACAGACCCCCTCACCCATGAACAACTCCATAAGGGAGCCCTGGCACCTGGAGCTATTCCTACCCACTCCTTCTTCTCCTCCTTGTCCCTCAGGACTAAAAGAAAGGGAAGAGGCATGCAATATGCTCTTAGAAAAAGTAGTGGGGCAATAGCCAGTTGGAAAGGTCATTTCCGCCTCAATAAAAAGATCACTGAGATACCAAAAGATAAACACAAAGATACAGAAAAAGAAACGGAACCAGGTATCCAGGAGAAAATCAAAATATAGAGGCAGAAGAGACACCACAAACACAAAAGAAAAAGAAAGATCCTAATACATGGATGTCTCTGAAAAAAAATGCTAGAAGGAAAACTGAGGAAGTAAAAGAAAAAACAAGAAAACACCACCAAAAAACGGGAAAGAAACAAGTAAAAGCACAAGAGACAATACCACAGAACCACAAGGGACCTCAAACAGAGGGGAAGCTCCCCAAACAATATAATGCAAAGAAATTCAGGTTGCACCCTCCCACACGAGGACCCACACAGATGAGGAAAAAAAACCCAAACCTCATAAAAGAACCCTTCCCCCAAAGGGCAAAAAGAAAAAAAAGGGCTCCACACCAAAAAAAGGTGGCCATTCTACAAACAGAACCACTCAGAGATGTGGAGGAAACCCCACAAGCACAAAGGAAATGGGAAAAAACAGAGGGGCATACCACAGGGGCCCACCCGCCCCAAAAGATACACAAACCAAAACCCACACTGATAAGCCACCCACAGCCATGGAGGCCACCTCAGAGACAGGAAGATTTCCTCAAAGAGGAAACTACCAAATGGGCTCAAGGAAAAGGGTAGGAGGAAGGCAGTGGCAAGAAGGAGGGTACGGCAGATGGGGATGGAACTAATAGTATCTGAAGTCCCCTAACCAGAACCCAACTCCTGTTCTTAGCAAAGGGAGATCTTTTGTGCCGTTCCTCCCCCAAAGAAAGCCTGCTGGAAAACCCCTAGGAAGCTCTATGAATAGATTAAAAGAGCAAATAAACAAAAAGTTTGCAGACTCTCTCTTGCCAAAACCTTTGAGGAAGAGGAGTCAAATAGAAAAAAAAGAGGGGGAATATACCCAGCAGCTCCCGATGAAACAGAGAGTAAACATCCCTACCAAAAGATTACCAGGTCTGGAAACAATGGTTCATTGTGAAACCATGGATGTAGCAGAAAAAACCTGAAGGGCAGCTCCCCAAATATGAGCAAACAAGAGAAGACCCTCAAAGATTTAGCTCAAAACCCAGACTTGGTCATCAAAAAAGCAGATAAGGATGGGGCCTTAGTGGTTCTGAAAAGAGAAAGCTACATAGCAAGGGAGAAGCACATTTATTAGATAAAGAAACATACATACCAATAGACAACCCCAAAAGAAGCCCTACAGGCAATAAAGAGGGAAAACAAGATCCTAGTAAAACCGGTTTTTTTACTTAGATAATGCAGGGAAAGATTGTATGAACAGGAGGAGCTTCTTAGCAGGCCAAAGAGATGCTTTACTTGAACATGACCCAACAGTCCCACCTGGTAACATACTACCAAAAACCCACAAAAAAAAAGATCCTGATACAGGCCTATGGCCAGGTTAGACCTGTTTTGAGCGGCTGCAATGCCCCACCAGACCAGTGGATAGACTGCTAAATACATATCTCACCCCTTGTTGGAGCCCCCCTCAGAAAGACTGCAAGATACCACAACCTTTTTACGGAGAATAAGCACACTCCAAAGGTTACACCGGTTCTTTCCTTTTCTCATTTGATATAGTACCTTATACCCCTCCATTCCACAGGAGGAAGCCCCTTGGGTTGTGGCAAATTTCTATGAAAAGAATTTTGCATTTGTCAAAAAAAAGCTTAAAATGGAATACAATTCATAGCCCCACCTCCGTACTAATAAAAGAAGGAATAGACCATGTCTTACAAAGGGACACTCCTAAGATTTAACAATCATTCTATAACCAAGGCAAAGGAACAGCCCAATTGAGCTTCAGTCTCAGTAGCCCTAGCTGAAATCTTTGTACATGCAGCATAGAAGAGAGAAGGAGAAAACTAGAAAAACAGCCAGCAAATTTTCTATAATATATTGATGATATCTTTGGGATTTTCACTGGCACAGAGGCAGAACTCATGGAATACCACCAGGAGTTGAATAAGATACACCCAGACTTAAAATTCACATGGAATACAGTCAAAAGGAGCTGCCATTCCTTGACACTATGGTGTATCTGGATGCAGAAGGTAAAGTGCAAACCTCGGTGTATCATAAACCCTCAAACACACACCAGTATCTGCACTTCCAATCATGCCATCCTCCAAGCCTAAAAAGATCCTTACCCTACTCTCAGGCACTGAGAAAACAAAAGAATAGTAAGTGAGCCACATAAATTAGAAGAAGCACTAAAAAGACATGGTTACTTTCTTCAAAAAAGAGGATACTGTAAGAGAACCCCTAGGATCTGCTTTAAACAGAATAAAAGAGGTCAACAGGGAAACCCTCTTAGAAAGAAAGTAAGACAGAACAAAACCGCTTAATTTTCCCATGCTATATTCCCCATCCTTAGAAAGAGTCCTGAACTACTCTCTGAAAGAAATATGGGAATGGGTAGTAGAAAATGCTAAAGGAACCCCAGGGGAAAAAGAAATTTACGGCCTCACACCCCATGATAGCTTGGAAAAAAGGCAAAACAATAGCTGACCACCTGGTCGAGCAGAATTCCCCAGGCCTCTCAAAAATAAGTAAAATATCAATAAACTGAAGAAAACATAAGAGATAGACTTTAAGATACAGTAAAAGGAAAAAGAAACCAACTAAGAAAAAAATGTCATAAAGTAAAATATACACAAACAGGAAAGGATATGGCAAGTTAGAGAAATAAAAATAGATTAATGATTAGGAGATGCATATCTCTATAATATCTCTCTAATAAAATATATAACACAGAAAAATACCTTACCAAAAAGGGAAAGAATCAGAGAAAAAAAAAAAAGAAAAAAAGAAAAAGTCACAAAAAATACCAACTCCCACCGCTGATGCCACTATTTCTCAGGAAAATAATCAGAAATCAGCAATTGATGTAAGAAATGCATACACTCTTATATACTATTTAACTAACAATCCCAAGAAAAGACCTTACTGTTTATTCTATAAAGAAAAGAAAAAAAAAAAATGATAAGGTAAAAAAACAGACCTTTTCTCTAACTCAAAATGTCTTTTTTGAGTGAAACATAGGAGAAATATATACAAATATAATACCTACAAGAAAAACAAGAGTTTGTTTTCTCTCAGAAATATACATATAATAAATGTGTAAATAAAAAACACAAAAAAAGATAAACTGAGGAAATACCAAAGAAAGAGGAGATGAGGAGGAGGACACAGTGTGAATGCCCAGGCAGAAGGCAGTAGAGGAATTGGGGAACATAGTCCTCCTCACCCAGAGCGCAGAAATCCCATGCAAATTTCACAAAGATACATCTTATATGCAGGATTCCTGTAGACTAATATATTTTTATATATTTTTATGTATTATAGAGAAAGTTTCTTTGAACTTATAGTACATTAAAAATAATTTTAAAGCCCTGGTAAGTAATCCTTTCTACCTCTCCTTACCGAAAAGTTCGATGTTTTTCGATGTTTTGCTTTGGGTTTTTCCTCCTATAAATGTTTTAAAAGGGAGAAACAGAAAGTTTTTTGAAGAAATACCTTTAAAATACATCGTGAATTTTGAGGAAAAATCAACAAACAAAACCTGACTGCACCAGCTTTTCTTTAAAAAAACAAAAAAGGTCTAAGTATTTTTCGGTTTGTAAAAGTTACCCCAAGGAGTTTGGTTTTCTTGTTAACAGTCTTTTCTCTGTTTGTAAATAATAAGTTCTCAACTAAGTCTTCAGTCCTGAACATACCCCCCCCCCTCTACCTTTCACTTAAACTTTTTATATTTCTAATTTGGATTTCTTTCAGGATCCAGGCAGTTGAGACAGGGTACTCCAAATAAGGAACCTAACCCACCCACCTGACCACAAGAAACCCCTTTTAAGGGTTCCGGCCCGGGTTTCCTCTTTTTTTAAAAAACCCCTTTGTCTTTTGAAGAAAAAAGAGGGGGACTTTCCCCTATTTACATGGTTTTCCCTTTTTTTTCATAGTCACCACATACCGACCCAGATGAAGCTTCCAAAAAGGCCGGGAAGGGAAAACAGGAAATGGGGGGCCCCTTTTTCCCGGCGGGTCCCCCCCCCCCCCCCCCCGCCCACCTCGACCGGAAGGGGCCTCGGATGTCGGTCACCCTTACCGTTTTGACTCCTTTTGGCCTTTTGTTCCCTTTTTTATATATTTTAAACCCCTTTTGAATAAAGACTTCAGTTAGCCTCTTACACAGCACCTGATGAAGCTCTGGCTGAAAGCGCTAGTGCTTTGAGTTAACTGTTAATTTTAAGGATTTACATGGTTGTTTCTCTCCTCCCTTCCTTAAATTAACTTATTCTATTGTCTTTGCCCGCCAGCAAGACATTAGTTGACCAAACAAAAGCTCTGAATTTGCACATGACTAGTCCTTTTAAGGACTCTATTTTTTATAAAACGAATTTGATACCTGTCTTTGCCCGCCCAGCAAGACTTTATTTACCAAACAAAAGCTCTGAATTTGTATATGACCATTTGAGAAACTAAGCTGATACCTGTCTGTGCCTGCCCAGCAAGACAGTTTACCCAGTGTTGCACATGCTCAGTCCTGGTAAGGACTTGTTCATACATACAGATACCTTTGACCCTTTGTCTTTGCCAGCCCAGCAAGACACTGTTGCACATGAACAGTCCTTTTAAGGATTACAGGAAACAAAGCTGATCAGTTGCACACTAGGTTTGTAAGTGATATATACAGTGAGAATATCTTGACTGAACCTCTTTTCTTTTTTCAGGTGTCTTTGAAAAGGGTCCTGCTGGAAGATCCTGTGGGGTACCAAACTGTCCTCGGAGCTTTTCCTGGTAGCTCTGGTGGACAGCACTCTCACCCCTCTGGAAAATTAGCAGTTCTCATTTTTTCTGGCACTGATATTTGTGAACTGTATACAGGAGCTTTTACATAGAATAAGTTTATATATGTTTAAGGAATTAAAGAGAGAAATAGGTGACTATGCATTGTTATTGAATCAAAAACAGAGAGATTAACCAATATAAAATATAGAGAAATATAAAATAGCTACAAGAATATAAGACAAATAATCAAAAAATAAAACACAATGCCGATAACAAGAGCAATGAGAGATAACAAAACCACTAAAGGACCAGTAGAAGAAGGCATAATTGAGGAAATGGTGTCAACTTTGGGAAGCAGCCTGGACTCTGTCTTCCAGCAAGCAATAGGCAATACACAAATAAATCCACAATTGATAAATAACCCATTAGCCTTAAGAGGAGGATGGAAACCACCCTCTAGCATGGGCAAACACAAGCCCGGCTATTCAGGCTTCTCCTCTTGCACCCCTGCTTTTGGGGGGGGAAGTACAGCTAGGCTTCCAGAAGACCCATTTATGGATGAAATCCATAATTTGCAAGATCATCCTCCCCTGTCTAACCATGAGGAAAAAGCAGAAGTTAAAAACATTGCTAAACTATATAAAGAAGAGTCAGTTCAAAAAGCTATAGTAAAATACCTGGATCGGTGTGAATTAAAAGGTGTCACAGACAGATTTGACCTCATGTTACAGAATATAGATAGTAAAATGAGGGATCTACCACCCATGTGGGTAATAGAAATGGGAGAGTTAATCTTGCAAGGGGCTGCAAGAAGATGGCAAGGCCTGATGGCAGCAGCAATCAGGGCCAACACAGTAGAAGTGAGGAGGAAAATAATAACAGAGAAAAAACAAGCTAAAAAACAAATATCCCCACTCATACAGAAGAATCTGCCATGATGCCTACACTAGAGGCAAACTTGCCGCTAAAAAATTGACAAATTGCAACCCCCTAATAGCAAGTTCTATCTATTGCAAGAAGGGACCCCCCTCATACAGTACATGAATGACCAGACCAATATGGAAATGACAGGAGAAGAAAGAGACATGGTCTTGAAATGTATGAGAGATATAGGCATAAACTCTCACCCGGATGAACCGAACCCCTAATGGAAAACAATACAGAGATAAATAATGAGAATGAAACTAAAAGTGAGAGTGAAATAAATAATGAGAAGGAAAAATAAATAAGAGGAGAAATAAATAATGAGGATGAATAAATAAAAATGAAAATGAAGAGAAAGAGACAAGAAATAAAAAAAATGAAGAATAGCTTCCCACCCCCCTTTAGCAATGAAACAGAGAAGGCAACTCGGGAAAATGAGCAAAAAGAT
>NW_023650123.1:0-6115 GCF_015228065.2 Penaeus monodon | reverse complement strand
TATAGGGCCCAAACTCCACAGCCCAGGGTAGAGGAAATATACGCAGCCACTATCACGCACTGTGGCAGTCGCAGACCATGCGCTACCGACTGAACAGCGCCTGCTTGACCCAGCCATATTTGACCAGCAGATCGACTCGACCGGGCCTTGATCAAGCCACCCATCCAACCAGAATAAAGGACCAAAGAGTGTGCTGCCAGCTGCAGTGCAGCGCGCAGCATCGCTCAACCTCCAGGACTCCCGTCTCCCCGGCAATACGGGATGCCACGCACGGCAAACACACGTGGGAGAGTTCTCCCTGGTCCAAGATGGAATGGGTGGGTGCACCATCCCCTCTCATAGGCCTTGGTGCACCAGGAAGCCATTTTGTCTCATCCCTCACTGGTGACCCCTCCAGTATGGGTAGCTCTCTGGTCCGGCTCACCAGATCATTGGGACCTCAAGCCCCCCCACCGAGGGCATGGAGGATGGCATTCTTATATTGACGCCATCGATGTAACACTGTAGTATGCTTAGATTGTGTGTCATGATGTTACTTGTTGATAGTTACATCAGAGACGACTTTATATTCAGCTTCAGAGTTGGAGTCTGACAGCTCCATTGTGAAGTCCTCGCTAGTTGAGGGATCTTCATCTATTGTCAGGCTAACCGTGGGTCCACTGGGAGGTGGAGAGCCTTTGGTAGCTCTGACTTTCTTTTTTTCAGGAATGTGACAGTCTGGGTCATTGCCATCATGGCGACTGTGACTGCCTTCTCCGCCTCCTCACTCGACCTCCCCAAAGCTGTTATTACTGCAGTGACTACAGCAGTCAACAGGAGAGTCATATATTCCATGTCAAAGAGGAGATTATCGTCTCTTGGGTAGATTTTTGCAGTGTTCTTTGAACCTTTATTCCTGTGTTTTTTTTTTTCGCCATTTAGAAATGGTGAGAAACTCCTTTTTATGGAGATATTCGGTGTCGGCTGTCGGAAGTCTTTTCTGTTTTGTTTTTGTCCCCAGACATGGGTGCTTGGGGGAGCAGGAACAAAGTCTGGTCACTTTTTAGCAATCTTGTCGCCTGATGGCCGCGTGCGTGATGCCCCTTGGCACAGTTGGGACATTTGGCTTTTGTTTCCCTTTGACCTTTCTTGTGATCCTTAAGGCACACCTCGGTGTTGTGTGCCTTGCTACAGACATCACATTTAGGCTTGGCCTTGCAGGTAGCCTGGTGGTGCCCGTATCTTTGGTACTTGTAGCGCCGAAGTGGCTCAGGTACATATGTTCTTAGGCTGTAGGAGCCCCAGTTACCCAGATCAAGGGTAGTGGTTGGGGCTCCTTTCAAGGTCACCAGGACTTGGCTGGTTGGACTCTTTATCCGATTGATAATTGGATTTTTTGCATTTTTTCCAATGCTCTTACAGTTGGTAGGCATTGTCGAAGCCTTCAGGTTTAGAGGGACACCTTAACCGTGGGAAACGCCTAGGGTCCAGACTCACCCTCAGAGTCTGTCTCCAGCCTGGGTCGTTTTGGGCCGTCCTTCCAGCTTAAATTGTAGGCGGCAGTTGTGGGAGCAGCAGCTGTTTCGGCTAGTTCAGCTTGTGCTCCCATCTCGATAAGCGAGAACATCTGAGGGTTACTCAGAGCTCTCCCTGATTTTCCTGCTGTCCTGGAGATGCCAGCACAAGAGTCCATCTACTGGACAATCTCGTGGACAAGCATGTTTTTGGCTGATGTCGTGTCTATCTTAGTAGCAGTCTCACGAGTCAACTGCTCTTTGCATTTTTGCTTGCCACTAGAGCCATGTATGGTTTCAGAGTGCCTGCCTTAGTCTGGCCTTGCACGGTTTGTCACTTTGTATCTCTTGTTGTAGGGGTTTGAAAAGTTTGCCATAAGAAAAAGCAGTTCTTTCATCCTCTCACACCCCCACCAATCATCAAGTCCAACAAGGGAAAGCTGTACGTTAGAACTAATGTCTAACAGCATAAGGGTGGTGAGAGGATATATGCAGCCATAGCCATTGTATCACCACTCATAGGACCGGCATGTGTACCAACAGCAACATTGACTGCTTAACTCAAAGGAGACCAGCTGATTGATCCTACCGGGCCCGATATCAGTCCACCCATCTTGCTGGAATAAGGGACTAAAGAGGCGTGTTGCTAACCACAGGACGTACTCATGCACGGCATCACTCAACCTCCAGGATTCCTGTCTTCACAGTGCACAGAGGTGCCACGCACGGCAAACACATAGGTAGATGTGAACCCCTGGTGAGAGACCAGAGGGGATGCCCCTCTACCTACAGGATAGGCATCATTGTTTGGAACCCTTCTACCTCCCTCTAAAGTCAGACAGCCACCCAAAGGCTGTATCACCTCACAGAGGGAACTCTGGTCCTGCACCTCAAAGAGGAGGTTCCAGTGCAGGACCACAAGTGTGCGGTGATTCTGGGCAATGTATACTCTCAGGTCAGGTCCAGGGAGCTTCGCGGTGATTGGCAGGGGCCAGATCGCCAAACAACATGAGCCTGCTCTACCGTATGCGGAAGCTCATTGCGAGGTGGTCCCCTTCCAGTGTAGTGGTTGCGAAAAGAACCTTCAAAACTCTGCACTGTTCCTGGAGGTGCGTAGGTTTCGTTCCGCTTGCTGACAGGAAAAGGTCCCTCGGAGGGTGGGAGATGGGTGGCCTGATGAAGACGTGTGAGCAAATTTGAAGGTCGAGTGATTAGTAAATATCTCGCTGTCATGAAGGTCGAGTGGGACAGAAGTGGATGCGGGACATGTGGTTTGCGAAGTTACCGGGTCTGGTCACCAGAGCTAACTATGAAGTCCACTGGTGGCTGCAGTGCACTGAAGATCCTGCTTGAAAGACGTCTGTATGTGCAGGAGCGCCAAAGGCAACCATCCCAGAGCCACGGCATGCCATGGTATGCCATGGTCCAGATATGCTTCGAGCCGAGAAGAATCATCATTTGCCTCCAGAGCTTGGACTCGAACTGAGATCATATCGAGGTGTACATGTTCGTCAAAGTGTACATGTGGCCATCCTGTACCAGAAACAACTGCAGGAGAGACTTAGTGTGCTGGTAAACCTTATTGTGTTGGCACTTGATGCAAGTCTGGCTTCACTCCCAGATATCTCTATTGATGTCAGGCCACATGACTTTGCTGCAGATGAGATCCTGGGTTGCGCAAATTCCCTGATGAGTATGGTAAGCCTTGAAAACTGCTGGCAGAGTGATGTGAGGAATGTAAGGACGAGGTCGGCCAAGCGAGGTGTCACAGAGCATCGTGTCCGGTGAGTCCTGAAGCGTACTTGTTCCAGCTGAAGAGAGGTATCTCTGTCGATTAGCCTGGGGAGAGAAGTGTCCTGTTGCTGTTCCCTGCGAACTAGATGGTAGTTGATGGGATTGTTGCTGGCATTTACCATGGCTATCGATACTCTGGATAGGGCATCCGCGGCCTGGTTGTTGGTGCCTTGGTGCCTGTCATGGTGAACAGGGCCACAAAATCAAGGTGTCTTTCTTTACACTTGGACTGACGTCGGCGTCTGTTGTGCGGGGCAAAGGTGAGGGGCTTGTGATTCGTCAAGATGTGGAAGTCTTTCCTCTCGACATGTGTCAGGAAATGCTTGATGGCAGTGTAGACCGCAAGGAGTTCCTTGCCGAAGGCACTGTATCGATTTTGCTGAGGGATGAGAGTCTGTGAAAAGAAAGCCAGGGGCTGCCAACCATTACTTAGATCTTGCAGAACGGCTCCCATGGCGTCTCCATGGCGTCAACGGCTATATTGAGCATTGTCCCCTGTTGCGGGTGTTTGAGGAGGGTCGCCGAGGCTAAGGCATCTGATTAAAATTTAATAATTTTATTTAAAATTATCTGCCGCATTAACAGCTAAGATTATTAGCGGCGAATACCTTGTTAAATAGAAATATTAAAATCTATCAATAATATCTTACAAATAACAATAAATAAGTTAAAATCAAAGCATGAATATTATGTTCAAGTGTGTAAAATTATTGCATAAGCATTATGTATAATTAAATTCTATTAAAAATATTAGTCTCCCTAAGGAACTAATACATTTTTTCAGTGTATAATAGGGAGACAAGTACATACGTCTTTAGTCTGAGAATGTACATCTTTCCAATACATGAGAGATTGTTAATGGCTCTTGGCATCCCTCACAAAGTGCTCGACTTTTAGCCACCATCGGCCCATGAGTCAGTCTTGTGTGCCAGATTCTTAGTCTTGTTAATGCAACTTCCACTTTTTCGGTTGGGATGGATGCTAGTCACCCAACTGCCAAGGTCATCTCTAATCTCTTGCAATTTGTTTCTGGAGGTATGCCTCAATTGTTCCTTCCATTGATCGCAAAGACAACTGATGCTGGGTTTCAGGTCTGTGTGTGGGAGAGGAAAACAGCATCCAAGGCTAAGCGGCAGCTGCCTTGGCCTTCTGATCAGCTCGCTCATTCCCACTGATACCAACATGTGCTGAAACCCAATATAAAAGTTATCTTTTTACATGTTGACATCAGTGCAAGCCAATCTTGAACCTCAACCTCCTCACTACTGGATCTGATGAGTTTAAGCTCTTGATTGCTTGCAAGGCACTATGAGAGTCACATTATTCATAATAGAATGGTCCGCTTTAGGGGTTCAGGTAATGTCTCTGCTACGTGACTCTGAAGAGACTTACCAAGGTTGGAGATGACATCCGGCTTTCTGCAGGTGGTCGAAGAGGGCATAGAAGTGTTTTTGTGCTCCTTACGACTGCTGCTTGCGATGAGTATGTCATCGATGTAGACAAAGACACACTGTAGTCCACTGGTAACATCATACATGAGGTGTTGAAAGGTCTGAGTGGCATTGCGTAGGCCAAATGGCATTCGAAATAATTCGTATAGGCTGAAGGGGGTGGTTACAGCTGTCTTCCTGTCCTCCTCGGCGATGGGGATTTGGTGGTATGCTTTGACGAAATTGTGCACCCTTAGAGTTCGCGTGTGAAGGAGTGGAGATGCAGAGAGGGTAGCAATCTGCCACAGTGGCTGTGTTGAGATGGCGATAATTACCACAAGGGCACCAATCGCCATTTTCTTCCATACGAGGTGGAGGAGGGATACCCACTGGTTGCTGGAAGGGTATATGATTCCGAGCTCCCTCATGTGCTCAAACTCTGCCTTGGCGATGCAGAAATGGTTTGGTGCAAGGGGCTTGCAAGGGAGTCCAATCGTGACCATAAGGCTGACTTCTGCTACTGTGTCTACCGAAACCCATAGGTGGGAGTTGTGATGGACATAGAACAGGGTTCCGGTGACATTGTGAAGAGGGCGTGCAATGCGTTTTTGTGGGGAGGGTGCCACTCACTGTAGGATTGCTTCCTTGAGGAGTTTGTAGGTATTGTGCTGGGTTGTCGATGATGGAGAGAAGGAGGTCAGGTGAGAGATTTGTCAACAGTATGGAGACATGGCACAGAATGAACTCCTGCAGGAACCATTTGGGAAGGGAAGCAATGGTGCAAGTAGGCAGTGGCTTTACGGAGGCTGACAGACTCATGGCTAAACTGGATTCTTAACTCCAAGGGTCACCAGTGTTGGTTTAAGGTAAACACTACAGCTAGTCAATTTAGCTCTTTATTAGGGGAGCTCACAATGGTGTTCAGTGGTCAGAGCCTAGTCGATGAGCGTGCGTTGATTCTGGATTCTGTGGTTTAAAAGGCCCATGATATATACTCTCCGGTCAGATCCGGAGAGCTTTGCAGTGATTGGGCAGGGGCCAATCGCCAAATGACATGAGCCTGCTCTACCGTGTGCAGATCATTGCGAGGTGGTTACCACAACACACACACACACACACACACACACACCATCAACATCAACCTGAATCAGTCCACTCAACTTTTCCAACGTTGTCTCTCTTGGGATTGTTTCCAGCCTTGCCCCCACATTTTGTCTATCTTATGCCACTTGTCACTGTCTGGCCCTGCCCCTTTATGTTATCATACCCATCTGTTATTTCTTGTCCGCTACACAATATGACTGCATTGCCATTCTTCTCTTTGATGCTCCCAAGTATATCTCACTTTTGCCTGTTCCCTGATCCATGTCGTCCTATCTAATCTTAGGCAATTCCCCC
>NW_023650121.1:0-6116 GCF_015228065.2 Penaeus monodon | reverse complement strand
GTTTTTTTTTTTTTTTTTTTTTTTTTTTAAATTAAATTGTTTATATAAATATTATATATATATATATAATATAATATATAAAAATATTTTAAATAATGTTATAGACATGTACATGAATGTACATGTACATGTACATGTATATGTATAGTACTGTATATGATATGATAGCATAGATAGGGCAATGCATACCCATATGCATAACCTAACATATAACAATACAGTATAACATTACAGTATTCTCTTTAGGGTGGTTCATGTCTGACGCCGTGGTCACAGCAGATATTTAATTGAGTTTAATTTTGTGATGCCTGGAGTGAGTACGGGGTAGGGTCCCAGTTCCTTTCCACGGAGAGTGCCGGTGTTACCTTTTTTTTTTTTTTTTTTTTTTTAGGTAATCATTCTCTCTATTTTATCCGGGCTTAGGACCAGCACTGACTTGGGCTGGCTTTGGCAACCAGTGGCTTGGTAGGCTTTCGAGGTTAAGTTCCTTGCCCAAGGGACCAACACCCCGGCCGGTGACTCGAACCCTTGAACTCAGATTGCCGTCGTGACAGTCCGACGCTCTAACCATTCGGCCCCCGCGGCCTTATAAAGATATACATATAATATATACACACATATACATATACATAAAATAGGCATATACACACACACACATATATCTAATATCTATACATATCTATATATCTATTTTATATATATATATGGTGTGTGTGTATGTGTGCGTGTGCGTGTGCGTGTGCGTGTGCGGTGGGTGTGCGTGGTATAAAATAGGGAAAGCAAAAAAGCTTTAATTTTCACTCTTTAAACATTATCAAATTTCCCACACAACAAATTTTTCCTTTAATAATAATAATAACCGTTTTCCATTAACCTCCAGTCATTTTATAGTAAACCCTATATAATAATGATTACCCCTACATATGTATGTAATATAATTACTGTACCAATGTTTATGCAAAAAGTTCTCGAAACTCTGGTTCACTTACACAATACAATTGCAACTAGATGATAATTCAATTTTTGATCAGAATTTTACAAAAATGGTTAGAAATATCATAAATTATTATGACTCTTTTTGAGAACCAAAGATAAGTTACTGGTAATTATCATAATCATTGTACCATTATTTTCCTGATATTTTTTTAAATTCATATACCCTTTAAAATCTGGAAAAGAGACTATAGTATTATGGGACACTTTATATTTTCCTTAACTTGTAAAGGAAGATTAATACTGTTAAATGTAATTTAAATAAATTTATAAATAATGGTTAATGGTTAGGGTTTTTAAAAGCAAGATAAATTGGCTAAAACATCTAAGGTCAGTAGCATATAGTTAATGTTGGGGAAGGGGATTGAGTTAGGATTAGTTGTCTAAGCTGGGCAAAGGAATTGGTGAGTGAAAGGGTTAGGGTCGGTATGGAAAGGGAGTTAGATTAGATGAAGATATGTATGCGTTTGAGGAAAGAGAATGGTTGTTGAAGAAAAAAAAAAGTTTTGGGGGATTCTGTAAGGATGTCTGATAGGTGGGAGGTTGGTGAAGGGGGGATAGGTGGGGGGAAAGCAGAGGTATGAGTTGTTTCAAAAAGTGGGCACGGCAGTAGGATGGGGGGATTGGAGTGTCTGGTGGTGTGTATGACTTATGAAATTTAATGAGTTACATAAGGGATTCACGTGCGTAAGGAGGGAGTGGAAGGATAGAGGGGATGGTGGGAGGGTTAATGTGGGGGGGGTTTGGGGCGGGGGGGATGGGCTGTGTTGGGAGGGGTAGGAGGATAGGGTGTAGGGGGGATATCATTAGGAGGGGATGGAAACAGCATTACTTGGAGTGTGGAAGGAGCAGGAGTTGTAAGATTTGGAGGTTGAGTGTCAGTTTTCATTAGGTAATCTTGAATATTTCAAGGGTTTTCTTCTTCTGAATTGGTTTCGGGAGTTCTGGGGATAAAGGATTTTTTGTGAGGGGGGAAGAGAGGAATGGTGTCTCAAGCATAGGAGCAAAGGAAGGTGGAGGTGATTGTGTGGTGGGGAAGAGGGGGGGTGGAACGTTTGTTCTGTCTGTAACGGTAGTGCGAGGAGGGGGGAGGGGAAGGTGTTGGGATTGTAGTGGTGATTGAAGATCTGTAGTAGAGATTTGGGGTGTTGGATTTAGGATGGCAAAAAAGTTGACTGGGGAAGGTAGAGGTTTGAAGAGGGGGGGGGTTAGATGTAGGGGGGGGGGGAGAATTGGTAGAATGAGCAGTATTACTGGAGTAAAGGGGTAAGGGAGAAACCACGTCGACGTGTTCTTTTCTGGCTTCAAAGTAGTGTGAGTCCAAGTTTTAATCTGAGAGTTGCTACCTCAGACTCAAAATTATAGGTGGGACAACCCCTATAAAATACATTATGGGGGCCGCACAGTTGGCACATGTGCGTGATTGTGCAGGGCAGTTAGATCGGGTATGGCCAGGTGGGCACATAGTGGGATATCGGCTGTGGAACGGCAATGTTGGCTGGGTTGGTCCTAGACGCCAACAATTTTGGCACTGACGTGGAGGAGGGGTTGGTATGACGAACAGGAGGGATTCTCCTCCTATGTAGACGTTAAAGGAAGGTCATGCTAGGAAGGTAAATTTGGCTATGTTAGTGGGTTTCTTTCGATGACCTCTGGGGGAATGGAGTAGCATTGTACTGATGTTGCATCATAGCTGTGAGACAGGAGTAGATCTCTCCACAATCTGACCACTCTTTTTCATAGATTGGGCAATTTGCTGGGGAGATGAAACAGTTGGGCAAGTATTGAGAGTTTGGGTGGGGTTCTGCAAGGATGGGGTTACCATATAGGTCTGTTAGTTTTGTTAATGCTATAGCTTGGTTTCGGATGTTACTGTGACAAGACGGGAGCGGCGGGTCGGCTACGGAAAGAGACTTTAACAACTTGTTTTTGGAGACATTGTTGGAAGAGAAGGGTGTTTCAGAGTAGGGAGCTGTGGGGAGGATCACGAAAAAAACGGTCCATTTGGATACGCTGAAGAGGGTATTCAAATTGTTTTAGAGATGGGGTAGTCGAAGGGGGGGGGCGTGACGAGATGGAGTAGTGTTAAGGGAGGTAGTGTTATGGGGAGGGGGCAATAAGGCTGTAAGGTATTAATAAGGGAGGATGGGGTGGTTGATTGGAGGTTGTGGGGGTAGAGGTGTTTAAGTGAGATTGCTGGGGGAGGGAAATGTTCCCTAAGGGTTGATTGTTGGCTACTGTACTAGTAGGTATTGATGAGGGGGTAGTTATTTTCAGTGTTCGGAGCCGTGGTCAAAGGAGAGCCTGGGGTCAGGGAATCTGGTGGGTTTTCACGTTGGGCTATTGATAAAGGGGCAAGGGCCTCATTGCCCCTAATAGTGGGGAAAAGTTTTCATTACTGGCCATGGTAGCCTGGATTATGTTGGGGATAAAAACAGTCCACCCCCCAGGGTCCCCTTGGGGGGTAAGGGCTAGATAACTAAATCAGGGGAATACCGTGCCCAGGGCTCCCTCGGGCCCGTTCAGGACTGGCACAAAGTCACCCTTTCTCCTTTCAGCACGGCTCTCACACCCTAGGAGGTGGATAGCAGAAGGGTTTGGTGAAGGGACAGAAAACGAAAGTGGGGGGAAAAAAAAGACCATGCAAAATTAGTTGAGTCGAGGGCTGAGTCCCAAGGTTGGGGATTTCCCATCATTGGGTCCAGTCTCCGCCTCCTAAGCCCCCCACGACAACAACGGGCAAGGGATTGGGGGGGAAATTTATAATAAGTAGAAAAAAAGCAATTTCATACAATAAATAGAATTTAATATGCAGAAACCTTAAATTTAATTTTTTCTCTTTTCAATACCCCAAATGGGATACTTTTACTTGGCTTGTAAAAACTATACTTTATACTGGATTTTCCCAAGATACCATACCCAAAGGGCTTGTCAACAAGTTTCCATTCTGTACAAAGTATTTATGAAAAAATACATGCAATCTTAACAATCAATCATGAATAATTTCTAAAATTATCCAGTAGTTACCAATGCAAAATACATTTCTTTAAATATCTTAATCTATTGGCAACAGGCACATGTACTGTCCACTTGTTAGTCTACACTGCACACCAATGGCAAGTGATTAGCTACAAATAAAATTTGTAAGGCCTTATGTGACCTCACCTGATATCCCCCTTCCCTGTTTTTTTTTTATTTTTTTTTTGAATACTATTAACCCGTTGGATCTGGGCATTAGGCTTATTTGAGTGGGACTCATTGGGTGGTGGGTTTTAGGTCCAGTCCCACAGGAACACTCATGTGGAGTATCAAGACACCTTGCCTCCCCTTCATAAGTGCTTTTGCTTTTTTGGCATTTTCTAACTTCAATATAGTTGATGTTTGTTATGAAGTATTAAGATGGTTATAGACTGATTTAATTGAGTAGACTCCATATTATCTCTCTAGGCAGTTTACATTTCTGTACATTAACAATCACAAGAAGTGGGCATTATGTAGTTGTCATTTTTTCAATTTTGCATTATTCAATTTTCTGTAATATAAACCCTTTCTCCTGGTCACAGGGGGCAGGAAAAGAGTCGTATCCATAATGGTTTCATCCTATTAAGAAGAACAAACTGGTGACATTGTTTTCAGATCAGAAAGATTTGCATTCGATATTTTCATTCACCAGTTGATAGACTACAATATCTTTAGCTATAATTAATGATGGTACTTTGAAATAAACATAAAGAAGCAATAAGTAGGTCATATATTCTAACATACCAGTATGTGTAGACATACCCTTTAGAGTACCACACCATACTGGTGGCTCTGCATATGGCACAAGGAGAAAACACACCAGGTTCCTTGCTTTGACACCGACAATGAGTCCTGTATCACACATAACCAAAGCATGTTAGGTCCTCATGTGCACTGGTGCTGTTATCACTGGTACCAAATACTGCTTTCTCCACTTTATCATTTAATCTGACAGGGTATAGCTTCCCACATGTCTGAAAGATGACAAAAAGAATTATTACTGCTGTTTTACTCAGATAAAAAGTTTTAACAAAAAAACTTCATAATGTTCTTTGAGTATATATATATATATATATATATATATATATATATACTATATATATAATATATATATATATATATATAATATAATATATATATATACCTTTTTTGTCTTCTTTTTTAATCCAAGAATTATCTGAATGTTACGATAAATGTTGCAAAAAAAGCAAATGTTTCTCTTGTAAGTATTACATATCTGAAAAACAAAGAGTAAAATATGCATCTTCAACCTAAAAGGAGTCACTCAAATACAAAATAACATCATACTTAAATCTGTATGGCTGAATGCTATAGGCAATATTCAGAAATTTAAAATCTTTTACTGATCATTCCTTTTCACATCTTTATTAATTCTAACTAATTTTGTTATCAGTGGCTAGCTCCTGATTTACACTATTGAGATACAAGTCCATGAAACCTATCAGTGGTTACAATATTGGTGGTAATCTGAATGGTGCAACATCAAAAGATCACCAAGAGCCTCTGTGTTATCATCAGTCCAGCAACAGCCATCAAGCCTCATATGTTACTGATCAGTCCAAGCTCAATCTTGCCAGTGAAGTAGTTGAACTTTGTTGAATCTGAATAAAACTTTTTTTTTGTGATACTTAATGTTTGCATATGACTTTGGAAAGAATGCAGATTAAATGGCTTATTATATTTTTTGTGGGCAGAATTAATCTGTACAAATTTGCAGAAAGTACTGCTAGAAATGCAGTACACAACAGTTAACTCATGCATGATGGACCCTTATGCATGTATGTATGCATGTATGTATGTATGTATGTATGTATGTATGTATGTATGTATGTATGTATGTATGTATGTATGTATGTATGTATGTAGCATATAATACGTACGTATAAATGTATGTACATATGTATGTATATATGCATGTACGTTGTGTACGTATTGTTTCACTATTGTATGTACGTAAGTTTGTGATGTACATCGATGTACATGTATGTAGTATGTATGTATATGTATGTATGTATGATATGTATATGTATGTATGTATGTATGTAGTGTACTGTAATGTACTGTATGTAGTCTTGTCTGTA
>NW_023650120.1:0-6116 GCF_015228065.2 Penaeus monodon | reverse complement strand
ATATATATTATTATTTTTATATATATTATATATTATATAATAAAATATATTATAAAATTTTTATAATATTTATGATATTTAAATATAAAATATATTTTATATATAATTAATTATATTTATTATATATATATATATATATATTATATATATATATAATTATTTTATATTAATTTTATATTATATATTAATATATATATATATATAAATTTTTTTTTCAACAGCCATTCATTCCACTGCGACATGGCCCTCTCAATTCCTACTGGGGGGTTATATATGGCAATGCCCCTTTTGCCTTTTGGGAGCCCTTCCAATACCGGGGGTTTTGCCACGGCGGTGACTTCCCCTACCACTTGCTTTTGACTTCTCAAGGCGATATGTCGTTTTCTAGGGGGGAAATCGGGGTAAATTCCCTTCCCAGGGGAACAACGCGCCGCCGGTGACTCAAAACCCTCAAACTCAAAATTGCCGCCGTGACAGTCTTGAGTCTGATGCTCTAACCGCTCGGCCACCACCTCATATATGCATATATTATATATAAAATTATAATATAATTATATATATATTTTTTAAAATATTAATATATATATAAATATTTATATAATATATATATGTATATATTTTAATTATTTTATATATTATATAATATATATATATATATATATATATAAAAATATATTATTTTAATTATGCATATATATGTAATATTATATAAATTATATTTTAAAATATATTAAAATTATATATAATTATATATATAAAAAAGGGGGAAACACTCTTCCGTGTTGTTATACAGGTATGGTCAAATAAATATAAAAAAAAAGTTTTATCATTCGTCTGAAAGGAACAGAAATCTTTCGAAACTCACGATTTTCATTTCCATTGTGGATTTTTTTCTTTTTCATTTTTGTGTCCCACGGTCTCTTTTTTGTGTTCATATATATATGAATATGTGTTATAATAATTATATATATATATATTATATAAAAATATATATATTATATTTAATAAAAACAGATGATATATGTATATAGATATATTCATTTGCGCGCAATCCCTGGGGTTTTGCGCCAGATCCATATGTGCATTTCCCCACACGCCTCGCCCGCCGCGCGGCAACGCTAAATTGTTGGCTTGTCTTATCTAGAAAAAATATGGATTCCGATTGTCCCTTTGAGTTCAGCCGCCACGAGCAAAGGCTAGGGAATTCACCCTTACAAAAAATCCTCTGTCTTGTGGCACCTTTTTAAATAAAAAAGGGCTCGGGAGCAACCCTCGGGAAAAAATCCAGAGCCGGAGTTGCGAAAGCAGTTGGTGTGTGTGTGTGTTTGTGTGGGTGTGTGGTGTGTGTGTGTTGTGTGTGTGTGTGTGTGTGTGTGTGTGTGTGTTTGTGTGTTGTGTGTTTTGTTTTCTTTTAAAGCAAGATTCAATCCCCGATTCTATTCCCAGAAAATATTATTTGTCACAATATAATAATAATAATAAACTAAAAAGGGAAATTGCATAATTCATAAAACTTTCGATGCGATTATGTTTTTTAAAAGAGAAAATTTGGGCATGCATTTCTAGACCACGTCCTTTTCAAGCGGGAAACGTACTAGCAATATTGATCGGAATGTTCACTTTAGTTATTTGGGTCGGTTATCGAGCAAAAACAATCCGGAACCAGGTGTCTGCTCTGAACATTTTTTGCAACAGGCTTCAAACGAGATATGTTTGTGTTTAGGGTTCTGTCTACTCAAAATACAGATTACATACTTTTCCCATTTTGATTAACGAACTTTATTGAATTAATTGTAATGATTGATTTCCCTTTATAGAAAATTATTCGTATTGTATAAAATCTTATTCTGCGAAAATCTGTAGTTCAGATTATATATGGAGAATACATACTTTTTTTATTCCCCTCTAACCCCCCCTCCCCCTTCCCCCCATGCTCCCTCAGCCACGGCCCATCCCCCTCCCCATCTGCCATCCCCCCACTCCTTTCTCCTACCCCCTCCCTGCTCCCCTCCTCTTCCCCCCCCTGCCCTCCCCTCTTAACCCCCTCCCTGCTCCCCTCCACTTAACCCCCTCCCTGCCCCCTCCTTTTAAAACCCCTCCCGGCTCCTCCCCTACCCCCTCCTTCCTCCCTCGTATGGCCCAGGACCCTCTCCCCCCCCTCCATCTTTCCCCCCCATCTGCCCGCCCTGTATGCCAGCAAGGTAAAGGCGAGGGCTGGCAGGGTATCCATGAAACAAGTTGATACGTTCTATCCTTATTGTTTTGCGGTGCTTAGTTTAAATACCTTGGCGCAGTTCATTCATTCTCATATTATCAGTGTTGACTGATCTCTTATCAAAATCAATATCCTCCAAAGTTTATCCACATCCACTGTAACCCTGAACCATAAAATACCTGCTAGTGATTTATATCAAATTCTCGTACCACGATTTCAGAGTTAAAGAAATTATAAAAAATAACTCTTCTGTGGATCTTCAGGGGTATAAATAACTATTTTTTTTATTTTATCTGAGAAATTATTGTTCTTTTGAATCCCCGGCGAATTAAACGCCACAGATAACAGAAACCACTAACTTTTGGATCGAGGAAAATTTGTCTGCAATACTGTTACCAATGCAGTCCGGTATTACGTAAGAGCTGATAAAAAAACACACGGGTGTATACTGCCAGACCCTTTAGTACATCTGACGCTCCAAATTTATAATGCCTTGGGGTACGCCGTTGCCCAGCAAGTGGGTTTCCAGCTCACATGTGCTCAGCTCTTTTTTAAAGCGATTCCAACAAAATCGAAATCTACTAATTGATATATCAACAAAAATCAAGCTAGGTCCATAAGATTCGTTTGTGCGAACGCATAGTGGTTTTAAGTGAGCACCCCAAATGCAAGTTTTAACCAAACACCACGTAACATTTTGGCACATGCCATGATACGTTTTTTTTGTGTCGATTTCTCTCTCTCTTTTTTCCTTTTCTCTTTTCTCTCTCTCTCTCCCCTCTCTCTCTCTTCCCCTCTCCTCTCTCCTCTCTCTCTCTCTCTCTCTCTTCTCTCTTTATTATATAATATATATAAAATTGTATTTATAAATAAAATTTTAACCTGAAATTAAAAAAATTTTTTTTAATATATTTTTTTTTTTTTTTTTTTGTGTGGGGTTTTTTTTTTTTTTTTTTTTTTTTTTTATAAATTATAATATATATATATATATTAATATATATATATAATATAAATATATAATATATATATATAATAAATATATATATATATATATTAAATAATATATATATATTATTAATTTTTTATAAAAAAATATATATATTAATATAATATATATATATATATAAATAAATATATATATATATATATATATATATATATAATATTATATTATAATTATATTTTAAAGATATATATATATAATATTAATAAATATATATATATATATATAATATATATATAGATATAATATAAAATTTATATATATATATATTATATAATATATATATATATTTTAAATATATTAAACAAAACACACACACACACACCACCACACACACACACCACACTTTATATATATTATATATTATATTTTAATATTATAATGTAAAATCATGTTATATGTAATACATACATATATATAATTATATATATATAAAATTAGAGGGGAGAGAGGGGAAGAGAAGAGAGAGAGAGAGAGAGAGAGAGAGAGAGAGAGAAGGAGGAGAGAGAGCGAAAAAAAGAGAGAGTAGAGAGACTCAGACAAAAAGAAACGCTTTGGGCGATGCTCCCAATTAGTCACGGGTTTCGCGTTAAACTTTGCATTTGGTGTGCTCATTCAAGACACCCTGATTCTACTCGCATCAAGCGAACCTCATGAGACTAGCTTTTATTTTTTTTTGATATATCTAAATTTGTCAATTTCGAGTTCCTGTCTGGGTATCGCTTTAAAAAATGAGCATGAGCACTATTCGTGACTGGAAAACCCACTTGCTGGGCAAGGCTACCCTCCCAAAGGGAGTCATGTTCGGAGACTACAGATGTGACCAAAGGGGGGCAGTATACACCCTTGTTTATGTTTCGTCACTTACGTAAACCGGACGGGTTGTGTAAACATATTTCATGACCAAAATTTTTTTCGTCCATAGTCTAGTGAGTATGTTTTCTGTGGGGGTTTTTTAATTCGCCGGGCATTCAACATGAACAGAAATTTTCAGCATAAAATAAAAGAATTGTTATTGACTACTCGGTGAAGATACCCCGTAAAAGTTATTTATGATATATTCTTAGTACTCTGAAAGGTGGTACGAGAATTTGATATAAATCACTAGCAGGTATTTCATGGTTCAGGTTACAGTGGATGTGGATAAACTTTGGAGGATATTGATTTTGATAAGAGATCAGTCAACACTGATAATATGAGAATGAATGAACTGCCCCAAAGGTATTTAAACTAAGCACCGCAAAACAATAAGGATAGAACGTCCCAAACTTGTTTCATGGATACCCTGCCAGCCCTCGCCTTTACCTTGCTGGCATACAGGTGCGGGCAGATGGGTGGGAAAGATGGAGGGGGGGGGAGAGGGTCCTGGGCCATACGAGGGATGGAAGGAGGGGGGTAGGAGGAGGGGAGCCGGGAGGGGGTTAAGAGGAGGGGAGCAGGGAGGGGGTTAAGTGGAGGGGACAGGGAGGGGGTTAAGAGGAGGAGGGAAAGGGAGGGGGTTAAGAGGAGGGGAGCGGGAGGGGGTAGGAGAAAGGATGTGGGATGGCAGATGGGGAGGGGGATGGCCGTGGCTGAGGGAGCATGGGGGGAAAAGGGGGGAGGGGGGGTTAGAGGGGAATAAAACGTATGATTCTCCATATATAATCTGAACTACAGATTTTCGCAGAATAAGATTTCATACAATACGAATATTTTCTATAAAAGGGGAAAACAATCATTACAATTAATTCCCTAAAGTTCGTTAATCAAATGAACGTATGTAATCTGTATTTAGAGTAGACGAACCCCACAACACAAACATATCTCGTTCGAAGCCTGTTGCAAACATGTTTAGAGCAGACACCTGGTTCCGGATTGTTTTTTTTCTCGATAACCGACCCAAATAACTAAAGAACATTCCGATCAATATTTTCTAGTACGTTCCCCGCTTGAAAAGGACTGTGGTCTAGAAATGCAGGTCCAAATGTCTCTTTCAAAAGACATAATCTGCATCGAAAGTTTTATGAATTATGCAATTTCCCTTTTTTAGTTTATTATTATTATTATATTGTGACAAATAATATTTTCTGGGAATAGAATCGGGGATTGATATCTTGCTTGAAAAGAAAACAACACACACACACACACACACACACACACACACACACACACACACCACACACACACACACACACACACACACACACACACGCAACTGCTTTCGCAACTCCGGCTCTGGATTTTTCCTGAGGGTTGACTCCCGGAGCCTTTTTCATCTTAAAGGTGCCACAAGACAGAGGATTTTTTGTATAGGGTGAATTCCCATAGCCTTTGCTCGTGCGCGGACTGAACTACAAGGCAGCAATCGGAATCCACTATTGTATCTAGATAAGACAAGCCTAACAATTTCATGCATGTGCTCGCGCGCGCGGGCGATGTGCGTGTGGATGAATGCACATATGGATCTCATGTGCGCAAATCCACAGGAAGATTGCGCGCAAGTGATATATATCTATATCTATATATCTATCTGTTTATATTAAATATATTATATATATATATATATATATATATATATATATATATTAAAATACACATATATCATATATAATACCCCAAAAAGAGTACCGTGTACACAAGATAAAATGAAACATCCACAAATAGGAAATGAAAATCTGACGTTTCGAACGATTTACTAGTTCCTCTTCAGACGAATGATAAAAATTTTGGTTATCATTTATTCGACCATACCGATAACAACACGGAAGAGTGTTTTAACCATTCGTATATATATATATATATATATGATATTATATTATATATATATATATATATATTATACATAATATGCATATATTATATTTTTATATAATATTATATATTATATATATATATATATATATATATTAATTTATATAA
>NW_023650119.1:0-6117 GCF_015228065.2 Penaeus monodon | reverse complement strand
TATAAATATTAAAATTAAAATATATATAAATTATAATATAAATTATATATAAATAAAATAAAAACTAAATTTTATTTTAAATATATATATATATAATTATATATTATATATATAATAGAGGGAGAGAGAGAGAGAGAGAGAGGAGGGGAACAGAGGAGAGAGTTTAATTATATATATAATGATGTTTATCCGATATAAATAAATTTTTATTAATTTTCCTATTTGATTAAAAATTATATATATATTTTAATTTTAATATAAAATAATATATAATATTATGATGTATAATACAGAAAAGACAAAGAGAAACACAAATTTTGTGATACATATATTTATATTTTTAAATATATATATATAATAATATAATTAATATAAAATCATATATATATATAAATAAAATTAGATATATAAAATATATATATATATATATATTTTTATGTATATGGTAAAAATATATATAATAAATAAATTTATATTATATAAATAACAAAATTATATAATATAATTATATATAATATATAATGGGATAATATTATATATAATATATATATAAAATATTAGTATAAATACAATATAATATTTTAATATAATAAGATTTTATAATTAATTATAATGTCCCACAAACCCAACACCACCAACACACACAACACACACACACACACACACACACACACACACACAAAAAATTTTATAATAACATAAATATATAAATATAATATCTATATATATATTATATATATATAAATATAATATATCGATTCAATGCGGCATTGCATTATTTCTTTCATACATATAATACTTTAATATATATATATTTTAATATTATAATATATATATATATATATATATATACATATAAATATATATTTTTATATATATATATTATATACATAATTGTGTGTGTGTGTGTGGTGTGGGTGTGTGTGTGTGTGTATGGTATTTAAAATTACATAAAAAAAAAAAAAAAAAAAAAAAATATATATATATATATATTATATATAAAAATATTTATATATAGTAGTATGTATATATATGATATATATATTAAATAGAAAGAGAGAGATACATATATATACATATATTATATTATATATATATATATATAAAAATATATATACATATAATACATATAAATATAATATATATTTTAAAATATTATATATATATATATATATATAAAAAATATAGGGATTTAATATATGTTACTTTATGTTTGGGGGTGTGAAATTATATATATATAAATAATATATTTATATAAAATTATAATAATATATATGATATAACAAATGAAATAATAAAAAAATATATTAAATATATTAATATATAAAAGGATATAAGTATCTCTCTTTTTCTATTTTAAGATATATAACATAAATACTTTAATAATATAAATTTAAATATAATAATTTTTAAATAAAATATTTTTTTTTTTTTTTTTTTTTTTTATGTATATAAAATAACATACACAACACACAACCACACACACACACACACCACATAAATGTATTATATATATAGATTTAATATTATATATATAGTATATATATTAATAAAATATATATATATTTTTATATATATATAAAAATGTTGTATATTATGAAGATGGATAATGCAATGCCGCATTGATATCGATATATATAAATATAAAATTATATATATATATATATAATAATATTATATAATAGTATGAGTATTAATATATATTTTTGTGTTTGTTGTGTGGGTGTTGTGGGTGTGTGTGTGGGTGGTGTGGGGTGTGTGGAGGTACAGGGTTTATATAAATTATATAATATAGTATATATTAATATATAGTTTTTATACAATATTTTAATATATATAAAATAATAAAAATACAAAAATAATATAATATAATAATATTATATATATATATAATATATATTATATATTATAATATAAAATATATATATATATTTATAATATTTAAAAATATTTTAAAAATATATATAAAACAAATTTTGGGTTTGTCTCTTTGTGCTTCTCTGTATAAAAATACATATATATATATATAATATATAATATATATATAAAATAAATATTTTACTCAAAAATAGGAATTATGATAAATATTTATTTTATCGGAAAAAGCATCATTTATAATTAAAATCTCTCTCGCTCTGTCTCTCTCTCTCTCTCTCTCTCTCTCTCTCTTTATATATATAATATATATAATATATAATAATATATATATTATATATATATAATATTTATGATCCTTTTTTTCATATTTATTTTTATATAATATATATATAATTTTAAAATATAAAATTATAGTATTATATGTATATAATATATATATTATTTTTAAATTTATAATTTTATATGTATTACACACATTCACACACACACAAACACACACACACACACAAAACCATATTATACTATAATAATATATATATATATATATATTATATATATTAATAATTAATATATATACATATACACACTATGCAAAAAAGTATTATAGTGAGATAAAAGATACAAATACTATACACATTTTTATTTTCCTTTTTTCCCTTTTTTCCCTTTTCCCACGAGTCCTCCTTCCTTTAATTTATATATTTATATAATATATAATTAATATATTATTATATATAATATATACACACACACAACAAATGTATGTGTGTTCTTGGGGTTTTCTCTGATATATATATCATCATATCATCATCAAGGGGCTAACCCCGACGGGGGCGCGGGCCGCATCCCCCTTCGCTTCAGCCACGAGGATCCCCGAGGCGAGTCTCAGGCAGGCCCACGGCCCAACTGTAATTCTCGCAAAGGGTTCCGAGCTCCCCCAACCCATGATCTCCTGGGTGTCCCACAGGTCTCCTCCCCCCGGGGTTTGTCTCGCAGGGGGGACAACCTGAGGGCAGGGTGCCCCATGGGGAAGCGACTGGGTGGCCATATAGCCGATTTGGGCGATCCCGGATTATGCAAGTAAAAAGGCCCCATCCCGTCTCACGATGTAAACCCGGGGGACACTGGGCCCCCCCAACTGTACCCAATGATCCGGCGAAGGGGACTTGTTAAAAAGGTATCATGGCGAGACCCAAGACACGGGAAATAGCGCCCATTTTTCGTTCCATAGAGCAAAATAGCATTATAAAGGGCCCTTTGAAGAACGCGCTTGGCCCCTTTTGAATAGGTACCGTCCCCTAAAAACTCTGGTTTGATCGAGTTATGACCCCTGTTGCCAGCCCAAAACGTTTTAGACCCTTTGGTTGACAACCAGAGTATGGACTCGCTACAAGGGAGTAAAACTTTCTGTGACTTTAAAGTCCTCACTGCAAGCATGGATCGACGGACGGGTTCCCCTAACGACCCCAAAGTCCGAAATTTTTGGGCTTGGTCCAGGAGCCCCCCCAGGCCCAGGGGCTTGCCTCATTTCTAAAGCATCAAGAGCCACCACAAGTGTTCCCAAAGGGCTCAGATGGATGGCAACATCGTCGGAAAGTCAAGGTCTAGACCTTAATATTTTCCCAGTGTTGCCCACACTGACTTGGCTAGTAGCTTGCCCCCTTTTCCAGTCCCCTACAAGTGTTGAAAAGGATGGGCAAGGACACAGCCCTTTCCTCACCCCCGAAATTAACAGGGGAAAAAAAAGTTTTTGACTACCCCCCCCAACTTTACAGCACTTTCAGTACCAGTATAGAGGCTTGCTATCAGGCCAATAATCTTGACGGAATTCCCCTGAGCCCAGAATCTCCCATAGCGATTCCCAGCACCCAGTAAACGCCTTTTTTGAGGTCGATGTAAACAGCGAGAACCCGCGACCAAATACGACGGGGTTCCCCAATTACCCGAAAAGCAGTATACGGTTATTTGACTTGCCCGGAGTAAATCCAGACTGCTCCGGGCCCTGGTGCCTCAGTAGGTGGTGCGGATCCATTTCAGAAGAAAGTGAACAAGGACCTTGCCTGGAGCTGAGCAGTGTAAGCCACGTAGTGCTACAATCCCAACGATCCACTTTCCCCCTTTCCCGAGAAGGATGACCACGCCCCCCAGCGATCAGGGGGAAAAGGTACCAGATGCAAAAAGGCAGCAGGAGTATGCAGGCCCCGAGCTAGGTTCACCCCCCACCTTTTGCAGTTCAGCGGGATATCACATATGCTGCAGCTTTCCACTCTTCAGCTGGAAATTGCCAGCCTAAACCCGTTAGGGGAGGAGGTTCCCCGCTGAGGGTGGGTCCTTGGGACAAGTTCAAAATACTTTGGGCCCCAAGTTCAGAACCCCCCCTCATGATCTGAGTGATCCGTCCATCCGCGATCGGACGCGTTATCTGTGAGGAGGACTTAGGGTTTAGTTTTCTCAGGGGTTGGTAGGCAGGCGAAGGTCATTTTTCCCAAAAAGGCCCTTTGACCTCCTCAGCAAGGGTTCCCGATGAAAATTCCTTGTCCCTTTTCAGCAGTGTCGAGCCCACGCACCATGGAACGACGCAAGACTGATTTCCCCTTCGCCTCAATGTCTCCAGGGGGATGAAATTTTGCCTTGTTCTTGAGCTGCGCCAATGCTCCGGTGCTTCGATGTTAAGCGCTTGAAGAAATCCCCCAGAGCTATGGGTCACAGGTTGCGGGGGTTTTGTGAATCAGTCAGAGACTGCCATGGCGAATCAAGCACACTCCTCCTCCCTTAGGTGCCCAAGTAAACACCTTAGGGTGGCCCCTGGAGGGACGGGGGGTTTTTAAGTGGACCCCTGGGTAGCCACAACAGCCTATGGTCGGTGCCACAGAATCGGCACTCCCGTAAACCCGCAGTTCTGGAGGATCCCCCATCGCGTGCTAAAAAAGAAGTGGCCATTTCCCCCTATCGTGTACCAACCCGGAGCCGAGATCCCCATTTTCTGGGACCTAGCAAAATCCGGAGAAAGGGGGCATTCTCGCTGCTGGATCAGCTCCCGAGCCTGGGGCCGACAGACATCTCGAAACCGCCCGGCACAGCCCGGGTACCGCATTTAAGTACCCACCCGGAAAGCACGCCGAGATTTTTGCCTCGGGTGGTACTCCGGGTGCACGGCACCTCTGCCGCCCCCCGACACAGCCCCCAAAAAAAAGGGGGCGGCGGCTTGGGGCGCCCCTCCCCCTGTGGGGTTCCCGAGGGGTTGGCCCCCAATCTTTATGGGGGGGTTGGCACCCGCTGGGGCGCAGGGGGGAAAAGTAACTCTGTCCCAATCCCGCACCCCGACATTTGCCTCCAGCGGGACCCACAGCCCGCCTACTTTCGGGTGGGAGGGACAGCACCCCTCCCCCCCGCATTTCCCTTTTTGAAAGACGTTGCCCGGGGTCCCAACTTGGGGGGAGGGGAATGGCAAGGGCCCACCTCCCCCAAGCCGCCCCATTACCCCAGGGGGCTAGGGGGCAGGAGTTTGGTACAAAGCCAGAGTGTGCCCCCACGCCCGGGGGGCCCTAACTCCCTACTTGGGGCCTCCGCTGCTCCCAGATCCCCACAGATTTTGCCTGGGACCCAACGGTGCCCAGTTCCCATGGGGGGCCCGAGGGGCACTGCAGAAGTCTTTTATGATGGAGAGGCTGTGACCTGGCAGGGGAGACTTTGCAAAAGCGCTCCCCTTTTTTGCAAAAGAGCTGCCAGGGGGTTTAAGCTGCAAGCGAGAAGGCATGCAAGCATTTTAAAATATTGGCACCACACCATCGTTTACACACCATATATATATATAATATTAATAATATAATATATATATATTATATAATATTATAACAACACATACATACACTACAAATAGAATATATAAAAAAATAAATAAAATTTTTTTTTTATAATAAATAAATAATATAATATATATATAATTATATTATATATATATAATTTTCTGGAAAGATACAATATATATATCTCCCCCCTCTTTTCTCTCTCTTCCTTTTCTCTCTCTTTTTCCTCCTCTCTCTCTCTTCTCTATATATAATATATAATAATATATAATAATGTATATATATATTATTTTTAATATATAAGTAAAATATTTTATAATATATATATTTATATATATATATATATATAATATAATATATTATAATAAATATATATATATATAATGTTTTATAATTAATATAATAAAATTTTTTAAAATTATTATTATAATAT
>NW_023650118.1:0-6117 GCF_015228065.2 Penaeus monodon | reverse complement strand
TGTTTTTTAAAGGTCGTGTAAATCGTTTGTTTGTAATTTTGGCGGGTTTCCATTTATCAGTTAAATTTTACGAATAAAAAATAGGGAAAGATTTTTTGTCAATTAATTAGTTTATTCATGAGACAATCCCCTTTCCCTTTATCGGGTTTTGTTTTTAAATATAGTTCATATAAAAAAATTTGAAACTTTTTGGTGACTTGTTCGGTAAAATCAGATGAATAAAAGTTTTTCCTTTTTCCTCATAGATACTGTTGGCCAAAAAGGAAATTTTTTTCCTGTACACAAATTTTGTGTTTTTGTAATGCAAGGGGAAAAGGGAAGGATCTATCATGAAGTTTTAATTTAAAAAAATATACAAAAAAATAAGCTTCTGATAAAGTTTTTTTTCCTTTACATCTTTATGAAGATCTTTTTTTTCCAAAATATTTACAGGTTTATATTTATTGAATAATCATTTGTGTACGAATACTGGTTCATGCAAAAATACATACATACAACTGCATATTTGGCGAAAAAATAGACAGGCAGAAAGAAAGTAGAGATATCAATTAGGCAAAACATACATATACTGTCTGTCAGCCCCCCTATTCACAACATGCACACGTGCGACGAGAGTGCCTGGACAGTTGCCATCACCTCACCGGAAACCAAGCAATGAAAAAAAACTGACAAGCACTAAGCAATCCTCGAAAACCTTTTGCATCCCAAGAAGCACGCCCTAAAGCCCTCAAGCCCGTGAGATTTCGAATTCATTTGATTCTGTTTCTTTCCCTTAAAAGAGGGATACTTCTTCTTCTTTTTGGGCTTTGTTCCATGCTTATAGTGGACCACTATGATCAAAGGCAGAATTTTTTTCATCCCCGGGATACCCTCCCTGACACCAACCCTCTTATTCCCCTTGATAACAAACCTGTTTTCTGAGTTTTTTTTTGAGTTTTGTCCTGTTTTTTAATGAGGTCGCTATATAGTTGGAGATACTTTTTTTTTTTATGCCGGATGCCCTCCTTGACCCCAAACCCTCTTTTTCCCTTGATAACAGAGCCCCTTTCCTCCTCTCTAAACTCTCGCGACCGCCGTTCAATGCGAATACAAAGGGGAGGGAATTGAATAAAGCAGCGAGGGGGGGGAAAAAATTTCATCGGATTACGCAAAATTTTTCAAGCTACCCCGTGTTAGGACAATGGTCCTTTTGGCAGTTTTTCAACGGAGAGCGTTTCGCCCAGGTATATTGAAAGATTAGAAATCAAAGGGAAGACCTTGCTGGGTTGTGTATAAGCTGCATGAATTTTATTTTGTTTTTATTTTAATTTTTGGTTTTCATCTTTTGTTAAATTTCGCAAGATATAACATTTTCTTCTTTTTGTTCCTTTTTTTCTTCCGTTTTTTTATATATAATATATAATATATATATATATTATATATATATATATATATATATATAACACACCAACACAACACACACACACACACCACAACCAAAACACACACAACACACACACACACCCACACACACACACACCACACACACAAACCATCACCACACATATATGTATATGTATATATATATTTTAATAATATAATATTATTAATATAAATTATATAATTAAAATATATATTAAATAATTTTTTTTGTTTGTGCGTGTGTGTTACCTAAAAAAAAAAAAAAAAGGGACCACCGGCACTCCCGTGGAAAGGGCTGGGGACCCTCCACGTACTCACTCCAAGGCATCACAACTAAAATGCAATTGAGTATCATGCTGTGACCACGGCGGGTCAACATGAACCACCCTTAAAAAAAAAAGTGTGTGTGTGTGGTGTACTATATATATATATATATATATATAAATTTTTATATAATTATTATAAAATTTTGTGTTGTGTTTTGTGTGTGTTTGTGTGTGTGTGTTGTGTTGTTGTGTGTTTGTGTGTGGTGTGTGTTATGGGTGTTTGTTTGTGTTTTGTTGTTGTGTGTGTGTGTTTTGGGGTGGTGTAGGCTTGTTTGTGTGTGTGTGTGTTGTGTGTGTGTGGTGGTGTGTGGGGGTTGTCACACACAAATACATAAATATATATAGAAATAGATAATTGATATAATATATATATATATATAATATTTATATATATATATATATGTATATTTTTGTGTGGTGTGTGTGGTACACACACACACACCCCAAACACACAACACACCCACACAACAAAACCACAACACACCACACATACACACAACACACACACCCAACACCACACCCACCCCACACACACACCCCCAAAATATATATAATATATATAAAAATTATAATTATATATATAATAAATATAAGTCAACACAACACACACCACACACACCACACAAAAATAATATAAATATATATATTATATTATTATAATATATAATATATATATATATATATTTATATATATATTAAGAATATATATACACATAATGTGTTGTGGGGTTTTTGTGTGGTTTTGGGGTGTGTGTGTGTGTGTGTGGGGTTTTTTTGGGTGTGTGTGTGTGTGTGTGTGGTGTCTGGTTGTGGGTGTGTGTGTGTGTGTTGGGTGTGTGTGTGGTGGTTTTAATGTTGTTGTGGTGTGTGTGGTTTGTGTTGTTGTGGTTTGGTTTGTGTGTGTGTGTCGTGGTGTGGGGTTTTATATATATATATATTTTATATAATATATTATATATATATATATATTATAATTGTAGGGATTTATGATATATTATTAATTGATAAAAAATAAATATACTATTATGTATTATACAATACACACACACACCACACAACACCACACAACACACACATACATATAATATATTATAAGTTATATAGATATATTAAAATTTAATATAAAAATTATTATAATATATATATTTATATAAAACCCAGAAAATGATAAACCCAAATGCTGATAATAGATATATGATCTAAAGTTTAAAAAAAAAAAATCGAAAAAAGGACTTATTTCACATCTTTTAAAAAATTGTTGCTGTATATCCTGGAAAAGGGTTGATTCTGAGCCGTTTGCATTCTTGGACCGCAGAGATTGGACACCCGTGTTTATGATGCAATGAAAGGGGGTTTGCGCCAGAGTGGAAAATGCAGAGAGGACGGGAAAAAAAAAAAAGGTGTAAAAAAGAAAGGGGAAAAAAAAAAGGGAAAAATTGAAAAACGGGAAAATTTAAGAAAACGTACCCTTAAGAAACACAGCTGATTTTAAAGACTGGGGGGGCCTTTTGGGAACACATAGTAAATATTTCATCTTCCTAACAACGTATTTTCCTTTTACTATGGCCCTCAAGCAACGACGCAAAGGAAGTTGCTCTGTCCAGTTCAAAAGGCGCGTTTCTGACTCTCCTCTGCTTGACCATGCCACGTTCCTTATTCCACGGAAATTCATGAGGACTCAAGAGATAAAAAAGAAAAATCAGAAAAGTGTACCAAATATTCTTATTCATGTGGGCAAAAAGATATAAAGGTTTTAGAATTTCGAAAAGATGAATTTAGGGGTCTTTTTTTCCCCAGAAAAGATCATTAAAAAATTCGTCAGGGTGGGTGAAGACAACAAAGGGAAATGCCGCGTGTTTTGGTTACTACAACGTTTTGTTGTTCATTCTTTTTTTTTTATCTTTTTTTATTGTTTATTTACTTCTTTTTTTACTTTAAAAATTTGGGGTTTAAAAAGTGTAGAAGTAGCTGTTTTTTGCCGTGTTTGACGTTATGAAGTTGATATTACTTTGTAAAAGGGGTTTTTTTTACGATAGCAAGAGCTTTACATGTTTTGTATCATAAAAAAAAAATCTAACTTAATGATGATAAAATATCATGATGCTATGATAATCTGCAAAAAAGCGATACGTTATGTTGATGTTGAGTTGATGTTATGTTTAGATGATGAGATGATGATGATGATGATGATGATATGATGATGTGATGATGAGATGATGATGAGATGTGATGATGATGATGATGATGTTGTTGTTGTTTTGTTTTATGATGAGATGAATAGATGATGATGATGATATGATGTTGATGTTTATGATTTGAAGGGGGGTGATGATATGATGATATGTTTATGGGTGTTTTTGATGTGATGATGATTTTTGATGTTTATGCTGCTGCTGCTGCGTGATGATGATGATGTGATGAGATGATGTTGATGTGTGATGATATTGTTGGATGATGTGATGATGATGTTGATGTTTATTTTGATGATATAAATGATGATGATGTGATATTGAGTTGATGTGAGATGTGAGTGATAATAAAGATAAGAAAAGATAATGATGATGAGTTAGGATAGCGATACCTTCGTAGTAGCGAAAATTTTGCAAAAATGGGATTAAAACTAAAAATGAGGAATTATAAGGGTTTTCATATCGATATCCCCCTATCATTTCCCCTTTCCACAGGAGCCTCGAAGACACACGCTTCATCCCAAAACACTGTTTCCCCAAAAATGTGCAACCTGTGGAAGTTCCCTCACCTGACGCACAATGGTTGAAATGACCTACTGTTTCTCGTGCTGAAGAGAGTACAAGGGCATCTAGATTACGAAAAAGATTTTAATCTTTTTTCCTTTGTAATCCCCAAAAAATCTCTTAACCTTTTCAAAATTATTTTTTTATCTTGATTATTGTTTGTCGTCATTATTCTATTTATTTACAATTAAACAGTCGATCTGTCTCTCTCTGTCTCCGGTTTTGTCTGTCTTTTTTTCTGTTTGTCTATCCTGTGATTTTCCCCTCTCATAAACACACACAATGTACATAACAAAACACACTATGGGTAATATATAAACACATATATAATATTTTATATATTATTATATATATTATTAAAATATATTATATATATACATATATTAAAAATATATAATATATATATATATTTTTACATATCTTATATATATATATATATATATATTAAAATATTATATTAAAATATATTAAAATACTATGTACAATTTAAAGTGTATTATGTATTATTCGTGTGTGTGTGTGGGTGGGGTGTGTGTGTGTTTTTGTTTGTGTGTGTGTGTGTATTTTTGTGTTTATATTTTATATACTAACACACATACACACACACACCCCACCACCCCCCCACCCACACCACCCCAACACAAACACACAACCACACACAAAACACACCACACCCCACACACACACACACACAAACACCACACACACACACACACACCCCCAAAACACACCACACAAAACACCAAACACAACACCACACCCACAACCCACACAACCCCACACACAACCAAATATATATTATAATATATATATAATAATATATTAAATTATATAATTTTATATATAAAATACATATATATATATATAATATTAATATATATATAATATATGTTGTTAATATAGTATGTATGTACATATTTATTATTAAAATTTATATAAATTTATATAATACATATATAAAATAAATATATATATATAAATATGTAAAACATAAATTATTACCACATATATTATATTTTAAAATTTTATTATATATATATATATTATAATTAGTATCATTATATACTATAAAATATATATTTTATAATATTATATATATATAATATATAATAACACATATATATATATTATATATAATATATATAATATATATATATATATTATGGTGTTGTGTGTGTGTGTTGTGTGTGGTGTGGTGTGTGTTGTGTGTGTGTGTTGTGTGTTTGTTGTGTGGGGTTTGTTGGTGTGTGTGGGTGTGGGGGGTGGGGGGGGGTGTGTGTGTGTGTTGTGTGGGTGTGTGTGTGTGGGGTTTTGGGGTGTGGTGTGTGTTGTGTGTGGTGTGTGTGTGTGTGTGTGGGGTGTGTGGGTGTGTGTGTGTGTGTGTGTAGTGTGTGATGTAAAAACATAAAAACACCAATACACACCACACCACAACACACACACACACCAAAACACACACCCACACACACACGAATAATACTTTATTACACGAAAATTGTAAAATTTTATTAATATATATATATATATATAATATAATATATTATAAATATAACTTAGATATTAATATTATTATATTATATATATATAGTATAATATAATATTATAAATATATATAATATAATATATTTAATAATATA
>NW_023650115.1:0-6118 GCF_015228065.2 Penaeus monodon | reverse complement strand
AGCGCCTACCACAAGCACGCCTGAGATTAAGCCTTGGGTGGTCACCCCGGGTGCACCCCCACCTTAGCCACCCCCGCCGACACAGCCCCAAATAAAGGGGGTCAGTAGGCTGTGGGGACGCCTATATCCACCTGTGGGGTTCCTGAGGGCTTTGCCCACAAGCTTCATGGGGGGTTTGGTGCTTCCCGGGGGCGAGGCAGGATGAGAAACCCTCTGTTCCAATCCTGCACCCGACATTTGCCCTCCCAGCGGGGCCCCAACAGCCCGCCTTAATTGTTGGGGGGGAGGGACAACACCCCTTCCCCCTGCATTTCCATTTATAAGAGACGTTGCCATTGGGTCTTTCTGGGGGGTGGAGGACTGGCAAGGCCCACCCCCCCGAGCCCCCCCATTACCCCAGGGTGGCTAGGCACACACACACACATATAATATATGTGGGGTGTGTTGTGTGCGTAATGTGTATGTGTGTGTATTTATTTTTTTATTTTATATGTATACTTTATCTATACTATATCTATATATATATTATATATTATATATATATATATATATAATATATATATATATATTACATATATATATGCATATGTATTTTAAAATATATATATATTATATATATATATATATATATATATATATATATATATATATATATTTATATATATATATATAGATATATTTATATATGGTATACGTATAAATATGAATATATATATATATATAGATAGATAGATAGATAGATAGATATAGATATAGATCATCATCATCAAGGGCCTAACGCCGACGGGGGCGCATGGCCGAATCCACCCTTTCGCTTCCAGCCACGAGGATCCCACGAGGCGAGTCTCCAGGAAAGGCACACGGCCCATCTCTAATTCGCGACAGTCTCGTCGAGCTGCCAAGCCATGATCTCCTAGGATGTCCACAGGTTTTTTTTTGTTTTTTTTTTTTTTTAACGGTAGGTTCATGTTTGAGCCGCCCTGGTCACAGCATGGATACTTAATTTTAGTTTTTATGTTGTGATGCTCTTGGAGTGAGTACGTGGTAGGGTCCCCATTCCTTTCCACGGAGAGTGCCGGTGTTACCTTATATATATGTAATATAAATATATAAATATATGCACACACACACACACACCACACACACACACACAAAACACACCACACCCCACACACACACACACACACACAAAATACACACACACATCCCCACACCACAAAACACACACATAACCCCCACACACACACACACACCCCCCACACACACACACACCACCACACCCACACACACACACATATATATATATATATATATATAATAATATATATATTTTATATATATATATATATTAATATATAAATATAAGCACACACACACACACACACACACACACACAGATTATATATATATAATATTATATAATTATATGATATATATATTTTATATATATATGTGTGTGTGTGTGTGTGTGTGTGTGTGTGTGTGTGGGGTGTGGGGGTGTGTGTGTGTATGTATGTATATGTAATATATTAAATATATGTACACACACAGAACACACACACCCCACACACATTATACATACATACACACACACACACAGGCACACACACACACACACACACACCACACACACACACACCACCACACACACACACACACACACACACACCCCCCACAACACACACACACCCCACCCCCACCCCCCCCAAAAAAAAAAATATATATATATATTTTTATATATTATAATAATAATTATATATATATTTTTTTTTTTTTTTCTTATTTTTAATAATTTTTTATAATATTTAAAATATTTATATATATATATATATATATATATATTTATTTGTGTGGTTTGGTGTTTGTGTTGTTTTTTGGGGTGGGTGTGTGGTGTTTTTGTGTGTTTTTGGTGTGTGTGGTGGTGTGGGGGGTGTGTTGGGGTTGTGTGTGTGTGTGTTGGGGTTGTTGTGTGTTTTTGTTTTGTGGTGGTGTGTGTGTGTTGGTGGTCATTTTTTATATTTTATTAACTAATAAAAACACCCACCCCAAAAACACCAACCACACCCACCCAAAAAAGTTTTTAAAATTTTTTTAAAAAAAATAAATTAATTCGGGGTTGTGGGGGGGGGTTTCCTTTAATATTAAAAAAAAAAAAAAAAAAAAAAATTAATTAGGTTGGTTGGTGGGTGTGGTTGGTGGGGTGTGTGTTGGTGTGTGGGATTGTGTGGTGGGGTTTTTTGGGGGGGGGGGGGGGTTTGGGGGGGTGGGTGGGGGGGGGGGGTTTTGGGGGGGGGGAAAATTTTTTATTAAAAAAAATATATAAAAAGGATGGGAAAGGAAAAGGGGAAAGAATAAGGAAAAAAAAATTTTGAAGTGTAAAGGGGTAAAATGTTATTTAAAAAAACAAAAAAAAAAAAGGGGGGAAAGGGGGGGGGGAGAAGGGGGGTTGGGGGGTGTGTGTGGAGAGGGGGGGGGGGGGGGAAGGGGGAAGGAAGGGGGGGATTGGGCCAGCCCCCCCCGCGGCGTTAGGCCCTTGATGTAGATTATATCTATATCTTCTATTATCTATCTACATAAAATATATATATATTCATATTATACGTATACATATAAAAATATTTTATAATATAATATAAATAATAATATTATATATATATATATAAATATAAATTATATATATGTTATATTTAAAAATTTATACATTGCTATATATTTTTATATTATAAATATTTTTTTCTTTTTAAAATTATATATAAAATTTTTAATATAATTGTTATTATGCTTATTATTTATTAATATATATATAAAAATTATATATTTTATATATATATAAGATATAGAAGATATGATACATATAAAAAAATAAATAAATACAAAACAACAATACGCACACACACCACAACATATATATATAGGTGTGTGTGTGTGCCTAGCCCCCCTGGGGAATGGGGGGGTCGGGGGAGGGGGGCCCTTGCCAGTCCCTCCCCCCCAGAAAACCCCAAATGGCAACGTTCTTATAAATGGAAATGCAGGGGGAAAGGGGGTGTTGCCCCTCCACCCAACAAGAAGGCGGGCTTGGGCCCAGCTGGGGGGCAAATGTGGGGCAGGATTTGGGAAAGAGAGTACTCATCCTGCCTCGCCCCGGCAAGCACCAAACCACCTGAAGCTTTTGGGGGAAAGCCCCCCAGGAACCCCACAGGTGGATAGGCGGTCCCACAGCCTACTGACCCCCTTTATTTTGGGGGGGTGGGCGGCGGGGGTGGCTTTTGGTGGCGTGCACCCCGGAGTGACCACCCAAGGCTTAATCTCAGGCGTGCTTTTTGTGGGTAGGCGCTTGGGAAAATCCAGTCCTGCGGCAGGTGAGCTTTTTCCCCTGCATCGTGGGGAATTTAAACGCTGGGATTTAGGTGGCTGCCCTCTCAGAGGTGGAAGACCTGGTATGGCCCCTGATCAGTGTGGGGGAGTTACACCTATATGGTGGGCCACAGCGATGGCACCACTCCAGGGGGTAGCCATAGCCCCTTTTTCCCATCGACTTTAGCCCACGGTAGTTTAGGTGACACCGGTTTAAAGAGCGTATTTTGGGGGTAGACTGAGGCATGCTTTTGGTTCATGCTTTAGCGTAACGCTCCTATGATGTATATAAAAATTTATGTGAAAGAGGGGTTCTATGCCAAACTGCATCTGTGGCAGAAAGATTGCCCCCCCGGCGAGATTTTCGCATTGTTCGGGGATTCAATTTCGGTATCTGGCTGTGACCAACTGGCTACGAGATGTCTGTCGGCCCCCATGGCTGGGAGCTGATCCGCAGTGGGGAAAAGCCCTTTTTTTCCCGGGGTTTTTAGGTCTCAGAAAAAGAGGATCTCTGGCTCCTGGTACCAGCGCTCCAACCCACATCGTGGATTGGGACAGCGATAGGGGACCGTGGCCAAGGAGATCGACCAATTCTTGTTAGCACGCAGGAGGATCCTTCAGAACGAGGGTTTTCCAGAGTGCCCAGTTTTGTGGCACCCACCATAGGGCTTGTGGCTACCTGCGGGGTCCACTTCAAAACCCCGTCCCCCAGTGGCCACCCAAAGGGATTTTATCTGGACAGACAAGGAAAGAGGGTGTGCCCGTGGGTTCCATGGGGAGTCCTGACTGATTCCAGAACTCAACTGAGGCCCCCGTTGCTCTGTGGGAGCTTTTTAAGCGTGTAACACTCGAAGCAGCTAGGAGTCCATTGGCTTCGCCCGAGGGCAAGGAAATTCCATCTCCTAGAGACATTTGAGGCCACTGAAGCAGTTGCAACTCGCTGAATGGGAATCAGGTTTCTTGTGTCGTTCCATGGTGGTAGGCTCGGACACTGCTGGAAGGGACCAAAAAAAAAAAACAGTTCATCAGGGAAACTTGCTGAGGAGGGGCGAGGGCCCTTTCTTTGGGAAAAGACCTTCACCCTGCCTACCGACCCTGAGAAAAATGAAAACCAAAAACCCTCCTCACAGTGACTGCAGTCCAATCAGGGATGGATGGGTATCTCAGATCTGTTTGGGGTTTTGTGAAAAGTTGGGCTGAGTATTTTTAACAGTTGACCGGGCATCGGAATTGCTAGGGAACTGAGGCTCAGGGGAATTCCGACAAGTTATTGGCCATAGCAAGCCCCTATACTGGTACAGAAAGTCTGTAAAGTGTGGTGGGGTATGTGAACTTCTTCCTTTTTAATTCAGGGGTGGGCAAGGCTGCGTCTTGCCCAACACTTTCAACACTTGTAGGACTGGATAATGGGCAGAGCTACTAGCCCCAAAGTAGTGTGGGGCAACATAAGCAATATTAAAGGTCTCGACTGACTTTGCCGAGATGTTGCCATCCTTCTGAGTCCCGGAGCACTTTTGGCGGCTCTTGATGGGATTTAGCAATGAGGCGAAGCCCTAGGCCCAGAGGGGTCCCCGGACCAAGACCCAAAATTCAGGGCTTTGGGGGGTCGTTAGGGGAAAACCCTTCAGCGATCCCTGCTTGTGGGAGGACGTTGAAGTTACAGAAAGTTTTACATACCTTGGTAGCGTAGTCCACATTTTCTGGGTTATCAGACCAGGAAATCCCTAGACGGATTGGCGGCACAGGAGCCCTGACTCGATCACAGAGCGTTTGGAGATGTCGGTAACCTATGGCAGACAGGGGCCAAGCTGCGTGTCTTCAAGGCCTTGATACTTCCAGTTTTGCTCTATGGAAGCAAAACCTTTATGCTATCCCGTGGTTGGAGTCTCGCCCTGATGCCTTTTGTAACAAGTCCCCTTCACCGGATCATGGGGTACAGTTGGCAGGACCGCGTGTCCAAACCGGCGGTTACACCGTGAGACTGGCATGGGACCCGCTACTTGCATAATCCGGGATCGTCAACTCAGGCTTATGGCCACCTAGCTCCGTCTCCCTGTGGACGACCCCTCCCAAACAGGTTGTCTCTCTGCGAGACAACCCTGGTGGAGGAGAACCTGTGGACGTCCTAGGAGATCATGGCTTGGGGAGCTCGAGAGAACCTATCGCGAGGAATTAGAGATTGGCCGGTGTGCCTGCCTGGAGACTCGCCTCGAGGGATCCTCGTGGCTGGAAGCAAAGGGTGGATGCGGCCATTCGCCCCCGTCGGCGTTAGCCCTTGATGATGATGATATATATAGATATAATTATATATTATATTATATATATATATTATATTAATTTTAAATATATATTTGTAATATATATGTGTGTGTGTGTGTGTGTGTGCATGTGTGTGTATTTATTTATTATTTATATGTTATACATATAATATAATATATATTATATATAATATATATTATTAATATATTATATATTTTCATATTTATATATATATATATATATATATATATATTATATATATATATATATATATATAATATATGACTGCGCGATGGTTGGTGGTTTAGAGCGTGGACATATCGCTTGAGAAGTCAAACACAGGTTGTCGTAGAGGAAGTCGCGCCGTGGATAGGTGTTAAACATCAAAACGTGTGATAGGAAGGGCATTCAAATCAGAAGGGTGAGAACTGCCAAATATTTCTCAATAATGAATTAAAAAATTTTAAAATATTTTTTAAAAAAAATAAGGGGGGAAAAAAGGGGG